>NC_092724.1:168936785-169236785 GCF_047496885.1 Scyliorhinus torazame
CATTGCACCCGGGAAATCCAGACCTCTATGCACCTGCTGCTGCCCGGGTAACTGAGCACGCACGCCATGTGGGAGGGAACAGCTCCAAGTAAAACTTCACAATGCTCTGAAAAAACACACTCCGCACTTGTACCCAGAGGCCCGAACCCGGCCCCTCCCCCTGCCCGAACCCCCCCCCCCTCCCCTCCCCCAGCCCAGAGGCCCGATCCCCCCCTCCCCCACCCGAACCCCCCCCTCTGCCTGACCCCCCCCCTCCCCCCAGCCGGAACCCACCCTCCCCCCGCCCAGAGGCCCGGCCCCCCCCTCCCTCACCCAGAGGCCCGAACCCCCCCCCCCCCCCCCCCCCACCCAGTAGCTGCTCTGTTCTTTCCGTCTATTTTGAGTTGGCAGCGAGGGGGTAAAGGACCGGGGTCTTCACAGTGCCCACTGGGCTTCATTATAGCTCCAGTCACATCCTGTATAAGGCAAAGGATTCCAGTGCCTGATCGTTAAAGATGGATGGAAACATCACTCGAGGGAGGTACAGGAGCAGAGGGACAAGGTACAAATCTTTGAAGGTAATAGCGCAACATAATATGCTTCAGAAACATAGAAATGGGCAGCACGGTGGCACAGCGGTTAGCACTGCTGCCTCACAGCACAGAGGACCCGGGTTCGATCCCGGCCCCAGGTCTTTATCCATGTGGAGTTTGCACATTTGCCCTGTGTCTGCATAGGTCTCACCCTCACAACCCAAAGATGTGCAGGGCAGGTGGATTGGCCACGCTGCCCTGCCTCAGCTAGGCGGGCACCACACTTCAGTCAGAATGCCAAGGGGGTTGAAGATTTTTCTTTACTGCATTCGTGGGATTTGGAGATCGTGGCTCAGGCCCGAAGATGGAAGTTAAAGCCACACTGGAACAGCTTGGCCTGACCCATGGCAAGGGCTTATTCTACAGCAGAGGAGGTTTATTGGAAAGGTACCCAAGGGACTTCAGTATTGAGGGTGGCAAGGCATCCAGTATTTTGAGCTGTAGTGCCATGATAGGATGGGGTATAGAGGCAGGAATGTTTTGATGCTTTGTTTGCACCTGCAAACTCTCTTTCCCCCTCACCCCCAAAATTCATCCCCAGGAGGAGGAAACATGCTAAGGAGAGGACAAGGCATCCATGACTGACGAGGGACGTCAAGGACAGCATAAAGGCTAAAGAAAAAACATACAAAGTGGCGAGAATTAGTGGAAGCCAGAGGATTGGGAAGTCATTAAAACCGAGCAGAGGACAACTAAAAAAGCAATAAGGGGGGGAGAAAATGAAGTACGAGTGCAAGCTAGCTAGTATTATTTTTCTTATTTAAAATTTAGAGTACCAAATTCATTTTTTCCAATTAAGGGGCAATTTAGCATGACCAATCCACCTACCCTGCACATCTTGGGGTTGTGGGGGCAAAACCCTCGCAGACACGGGGAGAATGTGCAAACTCCACACAGACAGTGACCCACAGCCGGGACCGAACCTGGGACCCTCGGCGCCGCGAGGCAGCAGTGCTAACCACTGCGCCACCGTGCTGCCTCACTAGCTAGTATTATAAAAGAAGGTAGGAAGAGTTTTTTTCAATATATAAAAGGTAAGAGGCAAAAATAGACATTGGACCACTGGAAAATAAGGCTGGAGAAGTAATAATAGGAAACAAAGAAATGGCAGACGAACTGAATAGTTACTTTGCATCAGTCTTCACAGTGGAAGACACCCCTCCCGATAAACTCAATGCATTCTATGCTCGGTTCGAGCAGGTAACCAACAATCCACTGGTGAGTGCCCAGCAGCCCATAATTCACCCATACCCACCATCACAGCTTCCGAAGTCAGATTGGCCTCCTGAAAGTGAACCCTCGGAAGGCGACGGGCCCGGACGGGATCCCTGGTCGTGCACTCAGAGCCTGCGCGGACCAGCTGGCAGAGGTATTCACGGACATCTTTAACCTGTCCCTACTCCACTCCGAGGTCCCCACCTGCTTCAAGAAGACCACCATCATACCGGGTACCAAAGAAGAACCAGGCAACGTGCCTCAATGACTACCGTCCAGTGGCCCTGACTTCAGTCGTAATGAAGTGCTTCGAGAGGTTGATCATGAAGCGCATCACCTCCATACTCCCAGAACGCCTTGATCCACTGCAATTCACATCAGACGCCATTTCCCTGGCCCTACACTCATCCCTAGAGCATCTCGACAACAAGGACTCCTACATCAGACTCCTATTTATTGACTACAGCTCCGCCTTCAACACCATAATCCCAGCCAAGCTCATATAAAAGCTCCAAAACCTAGGACTTGGCTCCTCACTCTGCAACTGGATCCTCGATTTTCTGACCAACAGACCACAATCAGTAAGAATGAACAACTACACCTCCTCCACAATAATCCTCACACCGGGGCCCCGCAAGGATGCGTACTTAGTCCCCTACTCTACTCCCTGTACACACACGACTTGCGTGGCAAAACTTGGTTCCAACTCCATCTACAAGTTTGCTGACGTTACGACCATAGTGGGCTAGATCTCGAATAACGACGAGTCAGAATACAGGCGGGAGATAGAGAACCTAGTGGTGTAGCGACAACAATCTCTCCCTCAATGCCAGCAAAACTAAAGAGCTGGTCATTGACTTCAGGAAGCAAAGTACTGTACACACCCCTGTCAGCATCAACGGAGCCGAGGTGGAGATGGTTAGCAGTTTCAAATTCCTAGGGGTGCACATCTCCAAAAATCTGTCCTGGTCCACCCACGTCGACGCTACCACCAAGAAAGCACAACAGCGCCTATACTTCCTCAGGAAACTAAGGAAATTCGACATGCCCACATTAACCCTTACCAACTTTTACAGATGCACCATAGAAAGCATCCTATCGGGCTGCATCACAGCCTGGTATGGCAACTGCTCGGCCCAGGACCGCAAGAAACTTCAGAGAGTCATGAACACCGCCCAGTCCATCACACGAACCTGCCTCCCATCCATTGACTCCATCTACACCTCCCGCTGCCTGGGGAAAGCAGGCAGCATAATCAAAGACCCCTCCCACCCGGCTTACTCACTCTTCCAACTTCTTACATCGGGCAGGAGATACAGAAGTCTGAGAACACGCACAAACAGACTCAAAAACAGCTTCTTCCCCACTGTTACCAGACTCCTAAATGACCGTCTTATGGGCTGACCTCATTAACACTACACCCTGTATGCTTCATCCGATGCCAGTGCTTATGTAGTTACATTGTATACCTTGTGTTGCCCTATTATGTATTTTCTTTTATTCCTTTTCTTTTCATGTACTTAATGATCTGTTGAGCTGCTCGCAGAAAAATACTTTTCACTGTACCTCGGTACACGTGACAATAAACAAATCCAATCCAATCCAACCAGTGGGATGCCAGAGCTCCAGGAGAATCAGGGGGCAGAGGTGAGTGTAGTGACCATCACTGAGGAGAAGGTTCTGGGGAAACTGAAAGGTCTGAAGGTGGATAAATCCCTGGACCGGATGGACTACACCCCAGGGTCTAAAAGAGATAGCTGAGGAAATTGTGGAGGCATTGGTGATGATCTTTCAGGAATCACTGGGGGCAGGAAGGGTCCCAGAGGACTGGAAAGTGGCTAATGTAACACCGCTGTTTAAGGGAGGCAGAAGATGGGAAATTATAGACCGGTTAGCCTGACTTCGGTCATTGGTAAGATTTTTGAGTCCATTATTAAAGATGAGGTTGCGGAGTACTTGGAAGTGCATGGTAAAATAGGACTGAGTCAGCACTGCTTCGTCAAGGGGGAGGTCGTGTCTGACAATCTGTTAGAATTCTTTGAGGAGGTAACAAGGAAGTTGGACAAAGGAGAACCAGTGGACGTGATTTATTTAGATTTACAGAAGGCCTCTGATAAGGTACCGCATAGGAGACTTAAATAAGTTAAGAGCTAATGGTGTTCAGGGTAAGATCCTGGCATGGATAGAGGATTGGCTGACTGGGATTGGCTGACTGGCAGAAGGCAGAAAGTGGGGATAAAGGGGTCTTTTTCAGGATGGCAGCCGGTGACTAGTGGTCTGCCTCAGGGGTCTGTGCTGGGACCACAACATTTACAATATACATAAATGATCTGGAAGAAGGAACTGAAGGCACTGTTGCTAAGTTTGCAGATGATACAAAGATCTGTAGAGGGACAGGTAGTATTGAGGAAGCAGGGGGCTGCAGAAGGACTTGGACAGGCTGGGAGAGTGGACAATGAAGTGGCAGATGGAATACAATGTGGAAAAGTGTGAGGTTATGCACTTTGGAAGGAGAAATGGAAACATAGCCTATTTTCTAAATGAGGAAATGCTCAGGAAATCAGAAGCACAAAGGGACTTAAGAGAACCTTGAACAAGGGCTCCTTAGGTTAATGTGAAGGCTCAGCAGTTAGGAAGGCAAATTCAAATATTATGAAAGAACAAAGGAATACAGCACAGGAACAGGCCCTTCGGCCCTCCCAGCCTGTACCGGTCATGATACCACCCTTGGCCAAAACCCTCAGCACTTCCTTGTGCCGTATCCCTCTATACCCGTCCTATCCATGTGTTTGTCACGATGCCTTTTGAACACCGTTAATGTATCTGCTTCCACAACCTCCCCTGGCAACGCGGGTCCAGGCTCTCACCACCCTCTGTGTAAAAAACCTGCCTCGCACATCTCCTCGAAACTTTGTCCCACGGACCTTAAACCCCCTGGTGACTGACCCCTCCACCCTGGAAAGAGTGCCTGCCCATCCACTCTATTCATGCCCCTCATAATCTTGTAGACGTCTATCAGGTCACCCCTCAACCTCCGTCTTTTTAATGAAAACAGTCCGAGTCTATTCAGCCTCTCCTCATAGCTAACACCCTCCAGACCAGGCAACATCCTGGTAAACCTCCTCTTCACCCTCTCCAAAGCCTCCACATCCTTCTGGTACTGTGGCGACTAAATTGTGCGCAATATTCCAAGTGCGGCTTTACCAAGGTTCTATACAACTGTAGCATGACTCACCAGTTTTTGTATTCTATGCCCCATCCAATGAAGGCGAACATTCCGTATGCTTACTTGACTACTATGTCCACTTGTGTTGCCACCTTCAAAGATCTGTGGACCTGCACGCCCAGATCTCTCGGACTTTCTACATTCCTCAGAGTTCTGCAATTTCGGTATATTTCTCCTCTATTTTAGACCTACCAAAATGCATTGCCTGACATTTGACCGGATTAAACTCATTTGCCATTTCTCTGCCCAAGTCTCCAACCTATCTATGTCCTGCTGTATCCTCTGACAATCCTCAACACTATCTGCCACTCCACCAACCTTGGTGTCATCCACAAACTTACTAATCAGACCGGCTACATTTTCCTCCAAATCGTTTATGTACAAACAACAGAGGCTCCAGCACCGATCCTGTGGAACACGAGTCACAACCTTCCATTCAGAAAAACACCCTTCTACTGCTACCCTTTGCCTTCTGTGACCGAGCCAGTTCTGTATCCATCTTACCACCTCACCTCAGATCCCGTCTGACTTCACCCTTTGTGCCAGTCTGCCATGAGGCACCTTGTCAAAGGCTTTACTGAAGTCCATATAAACAACATCCACCGCCCTCCCCTCATCAATCACCTTTGTCACCTCCTCAAAAAACTCGATCAAGGACTTCCCCTTCACAAAACCATGCTGTCTATCGCTAATGAGTCCATTTGTTTCCAAATGGGTATAAATCCTGTCCCTGAGAATTCTCTTCAATAATTTGCCTGTTACCGACGTGGGGTTCACCGGCCTATAGTTTCCAGGATTATCCCTGCTACCTTCTTAAACAGGTTCATATCGAGAGGGCTAGAATACAAGAGCAGGGATGTACTTCTGAGGCTGTATAAGGCTCTGGTCAGACCCCATTTGGAGTATTGTGAGCAGTTTTGGGCCCTGTATCTAAGGAAGGACGTGCTGGTCTTGGAAAGGGTCCAGAGGAGGTTCACAAGAATGATCCCTGGAATGAAGAGCTTGTCGTATGAGGAATGGTTGAGGACTCTGGGTCTGTACTCGTTGGAGTTTAGAAGGATGAGGGGGGATCTTATTGAAACTTACAGGATACTGTGAGGCCTGGATAGAGTGGACGTGGAGAGGATGTTTCCACTAGTAGGAAAAACTAGAACCAGAGGACACAATCTCAGACTGAAGGGACGATCCTTTAAAACAGAGAGGAGGAGGAATTTCTTCAGCCAGAGGGTGGTGAATCTGTGGAACTCTTTGCCGCAGAAGGCTGTGGAGGCTAAATCACTGAGTGTCTTTAAGACAGAGATAGATAGGTTCTTGATTAATAAGGGGATCGGGGGTTATGGGGAGAAGGCAGGAGAATGGGGATGAGAAAATATCAGCCATGATTGAATGGTGGAGCAGACTCGATGGGCCGAGTGGCCTAATTCTGCTCCTATGTCTGATGGTTTTGTAAGCTGGTAGTAAACCAGAAGACATGGGAGAAGAAATAGGCCATTCAGCCCATCGAGTCTGCTTCCCACTCAATGAGATCGTGGCTTATCTGATATAATCCTCACTCCACTTTCCCGCCTCATCCCCAATGCCCCTCAATTCCCTCCCTGATTAAAAATCTGTCCATTTCAGCCTTGAACATGCTTAACGCCCCAGCCTCTAAGCTCTCTGCGGTAAAGAATTCTACAGATTCACTCCCCTCAGAGAAGAAATTCCTCCTCATCTCTGTCTCAAATGGGTGACCCCTCACTCTGCCGTCTGGTCCCAGACTCTCCCACAAGAGGAAACATCCTCTCAGCATCGACCCTGTCAAGCCCCCTGAGAATCCGATAGAGTAGGGATTGTTAAAGAGAAGCAGGATGGGGATATTCAAAATTTTGATAGTGTGAGAAGAGTAAGACTGTGTCTGCTGTGAAGAATGTCTGTAAACAGAGCTCCAAGCTTTAAAATAACTGACCAAAGAATAGAGGAGAAATTAGGAGAATTGGTTTTCAGAAGGTCAGTCATGAAGAGAAAGAATGCTGGAAGCTGATCCCCCAAGAGGCAGACGGACACGGAATTGAATTGAATTTGCGGGATTCTGGGGTAAAATGCAGATTTGGCTTGGGGGGGGGGGGGGGGGGGGGTTGAGGAAAATGAGCAGGAAATAGAAACTGATCAATCCAGGAAGTGAAATAATAATCGCTTATTGTCACAAGTAGGCTTCAATGAAGTTACTGTGAAAAGCCCCTAGTCGCCACATTCCGGCGCCTGTTCGGGGAGACCGGTACAGGAATTGAACCGTGCTGCTGGCCTGCCTTGGTCTGCTTTCAAAGCCAGCGATTTAGCCCAGTGTGCTAAACCAGCCCCAATAGTGTGCTAATGCAGACAAGAAATTGATCACATTATTTAGAAGCTATTGCAGATGCTGCTCTCTGGTGTGAAGTCTTTAGCCAATGACATGTGTCGCATACACAGAAACTAACAAACAGTAGAGACGTTACCTGGAACTCCGACTTCACTTTGAAGAATTCCTTCAATAGGGACATCATGTCCGTTACTACCATGGAGAGATCTCTGGCGAATGCGTCAGCGTTGGTGGTATAACTGTATCCGGTGCCACAGGGTTATCCACAAACAATAAACTGGCAGATTGCACCTGTCGCAGCGAAAGGGACAAGAGAAAATGATGGCACCTCACAGAACACGACCAGGTGGGTCAAAGTAGAATGCAGTTTATTGAACTCACTCAGTCAAACTGGGTTAGATTGAGGATCCGGGACAGGAGCAGCACAAAAAACACGGTTTATCTTCAATCGCTAAAGCCAACCCCCACCCACCTCGCCACACCCAAACCACAAAGGCAGTTTCAGTGCATTTAACCCAGCTCATAGACATCAGTGAGGATCCTGACTGACAGAGATGGTTGAACTCATTCATCCTTAGATTTTGGAGAGGAACTTTACCCATGTGGTGCTTCGAGGCTTCAGATCGGTGTCGAGAGGGCCAATCTCCTTAAAGTTTCCGAATCCAGTGCTTGAGGCGCCTGGACCACCCTACACAAAGGGAAGGGAAAGGGTTAGAAATATAATGGAGAGCAGAAGGTGTATCCCCCTGTCCCTCTCCCCTCCCAACCAACCCCCCTCCCCTCCCACCTCACCTTCCTCCCACCCCATCCCCCTCTCCCAGCCCCTCCC
Organism: Scyliorhinus torazame; assembly: GCF_047496885.1. Classification (NCBI taxonomy): domain Eukaryota; kingdom Metazoa; phylum Chordata; class Chondrichthyes; order Carcharhiniformes; family Scyliorhinidae; genus Scyliorhinus; species Scyliorhinus torazame. The sequence continues at coordinate 168,944,963 of NC_092724.1, forward strand.
ACCCAGCCCCTCCCACCCTACCCCCTCTCCCGTCCCACCCCCTTCCACCCTTCCCCTCTCCATACCTACCCCCAACACCTCTTCCTCAATTCCCCTACAACACTGCCTCCTCTACCTCCAGCATTCCATCTTCCCCCAACCCCAACACCCCCTTACTACCCAACCAACCCCTCTCCCGGCAGCATCATCCCTCAACATGCCCCTCCCCTAGTCTCCCCCAGGGCCTCATCCCCAATCCTCTTTCCACCCTCCGTCCACTAGCCTCCCGTCCACTAGCCTCCCCCCCACTTCACCCATCCCCCGGGCCCAAACCCACCTTTCCCACCCTGCCGCCCTCCCCACCCCCCTCCGCCGCCCTCCCCCACCACCGCCCTCACCCACCACCCCCTTCCTCACCCCCCTCCCCCACCGCCGCCCTCCCCCACCACCGCCCTCCCCCACCACCCCCTTCCTCACCCACCTCCGCCGCCCTCCCCCACCACCGCCGCCCTCCCCCACCACCGCCGCCCTCCCCCACCACCCCTCACCCCCTACCTCCCCCACCCCCCTCCGCCGCCCTCCCCCACCCCCCTTCCTCCCCACCCCCTCCCCGCCCCCCCACCTCCCCCTGCCGCCATCCCCACCCCCTCCTCACCCCCTTCCCTGCCCCCTTCCCGCGCCCCCTTCCCTCACCCCCCCTCCCCGCCGCCCTCCACCCACCCCTCCGCCCCCCACCCACCCCGCCGCCCCCCCCTCCCCACCGCCCCCCCCTCCCCACCGCCCCCACCGACCCCCCCTCATGTTTACCTGTAGCCACATGACCAAAGGCACGGAGGTGAAGTTCTCCATCGTATTGTTTGCATAATAAAGCCACCAGAACATATTGGCATCCTTACGGACGGGTACGTATCCCCAGTCCTCCTTCCCATCTTGGGAAGCGCAAGTACCTGTGACGGAGACACATCCACCAACAGTGTGACCAGATAGACAAGGGGTGGTGAAGAAGACGGCCAGTGTGCATTGTCCCTGAGTGTGTGTGTGTGTGTCTGGGGGGAGTGGGGAAGAGGTGTGTGTGTCTGGGGGGGCAGGGGGGGGGGAATAGGGTGTGTGTGTCTGGGGGGAGTGGGGAAGAGGGTGTGTGTGTCTGGGGGGAGTGGGGAAGAGGGTGTGTGTGTCTGGGGGGAGTGGGGAAGAGGGTGTGTGTGTCTGGGGGAGTGGGGAAGAGGGTGTGTGTGTCTGGGGGGAGTGGGGAAGAGGGTGTGTGTGTCTGGGGGGAGTGGGGAATAGGGTGTGTGTGTCTGGGGGAGTGGGGAATAGGGTGTGTGTGTCTGGGGGGAGTGGGGAAGAGGGTGTGTGTGTCTGGGGGGAGTGGGGAAGAGGGTGTGTGTGTCTGGGGGGAGTGGGGAAGAGGGTGTGTGTGTCTGGGGGGAGTGGGGAATAGGGTGTGTGTGTCTGGGGGGAGTGGGGAATAGGGTGTGTGTGTCTGGGGGGAGTGGGGAATAGGGTGTGTGTGTCTGGGGGGAGTGGGGAAGAGGGTGTGTGTGTCTGGGGGGAGCGGGGAAGAGGGTGTGTGTGTCTGGGGGGGGAGTGGGGAAGAGGGTGTGTGTGTCTGGGGGGAGTGGGGAATAGGGTGTGTGTGTCTGGGGGGAGTGGGGAATAGGGTGTGTGTGGCTGGGGGAGTGGGGAATAGGGTGTGTGTGTCTGGGGGGAGTGGGGAAGAGGGTGTGTGTGTCTGGGGGGAGCGGGGAAGAGGGTGTGTGTGTCTGGGGGGAGTGGGGAAGAGGGTGTGTGTGTCTGGGGGAAGAGGGTGTGTGTGTCTTGGGGGGAGTGGGGAAGAGGGTGTGTGTGTCTGGGGGGAGTGGGGAAGAGGGTGTGTGTGTCTGGGGGGGAGGGGGGGAAGAGGGTGTGTGTGTCTGGGGGGAGGGGGGAATAGGGTGTGTGTGTCTGGGGGGAGTGGGGAAGAGGGTGTGTGTGTCTGGGGGGAGTGGGGAAGAGGGTGTGTGTGTGTCTGGGGGGAGTGGGGAAGAGGGTGTGTGTGTCTGGGGGGGGAGGGGGGGGAAGAGGGTGTGTGTGTCTGGGGGGGAGGGGGGGAAGAGGGTGTGTGTGTCTGGGGGGGAGGGGGGGGAAGAGGGTGTGTGTGTCTGGGGGGAGGGGGGGAAGAGGGTGTGTGTGTCTGGGGGGGGAGGGGGGGAGGGGGGGGGAGGGGGGGAGGGGGGGAGGGGGGGGGAGGGGGGGGAGGGGGGGAGGGGGGGAAGAGGGTGTGTGTCTGGGGGGGGAGGGGGGAGGGGGGGGGAAGAGGGTGTGTGTGTCTGGGGGGGAGGGGGGGGGAAGAGGGTGTGTGTGTCTGGGGGGGAGGGGGGGAAGAGGGTGTGTGTGTCTGGGGGGGGAGGGGGGGAAGAGGGTGTGTGTGTCTGGGGGGGGAGGGGGGGAAGAGGGTGTGTGTGTCTGGGGGGGGAGGGGGGGAAGAGGGTGTGTGTGTCTGGGGGGGGAGGGGGGGGGGAAGAGGGGTGTGTGTGTCTGGGGGGGAGGGGGGGGAAGAGGGGTGTGTGTGTCTGGGGGGGGGAGGGGGGGAAGAGGGTGTGTGTGTCTGGGAGGGGGGGAAGAGGGTGTGTGTGTCTGGGAGGGGGGAAGAGGGTGTGTGTGTCTGGGAGGGGGGGAATAGGGTGTGTGTGTCTGGGAGGGAGGGGGGGGGAATAGGGTGTGTGTGTCTGGGAGGGGGGGGGGAATAGGGTGTGTGTGTCTGGGGAGGGGGGGGGGGAATAGGGTGTGTGTGTCTGGGAGGGAGGGGGGGAATAGGGTGTGTGTGTCTGGGAGGGAGGGGGGGGGGAATAGGGTGTGTGTGTCTGGGAGGGAGGGGGGGGAATAGGGTGTGTGTGTCTGGGAGGGAGGGGGGGGGAATAGGGTGTGTGTGTCTGGGAGGGAGGGGGGGGGAATAGGGTGTGTGTGTCTGGGAGGGAGGGGGGGGGAATAGGGTGTGTGTGTCTGGGAGGGAGGGGGGGGGAATAGGGTGTGTGTGTCTGGGAGGGAGGGGGGGGAATAGGGTGTGTGTGTGTGGGCAGGGAGGGAGGGGGAGGGAATAGGGTGTGTGTGTCTGGGAGGGAGGGGGGAATAGGGTGTGTGTGTCTGGGAGGGAGGGGGGGAATAGGGTGTGTGTGTGTCTGGGAGGGAGGGGGGGGAATAGGGTGTGTGTGTCTGGGAGGGAGGGGGGGGAATAGGGTGTGTGTGTCTGGGAGGGAGGGAGGGGGGGGAATCGGGTGTGTGTGTCTGGGAGGGAGGGGGGGGAATCGGGTGTGTGTGTCTGGGAGGGAGGGGGGGGAATCGGGTGTGTGTGTCTGGGAGGGAGGGGGGGAATCGGGTGTGTGTGTCTGGGAGGGAGGGGGGGGAATAGGGTGTGTGTGTCTGGGAGGGAGGGGGGGGAATAGGGTGTGTGTGTCTGGGGGGAGTGGGGAAGAGGGCGTGTTTGTCTGGGGGGAGTGGGGGAAGTGTGTGTGTGTTTATGGGGAAGTGTGAGTGTGTGAGGAGAGGGGTGGTGTGTGTCTGGGGAGGGGGGGTACTGTGCACGTGCATATGGGGAAAGTGTGTGTGTGTTCATGGGGAAGTGTGCGTGCAAGTGTGTGTGTCTGGGGAGGGGAGTTATGTGTGTGTTCATGGAGAAGTATGCGCGCGTGTGTGTCTGGGGAGGGGAGTAGTGTGTGTGTGTATGGGAAGTGTGTGTGTGTATGGGGAAGTGTGCGTGTGTGAGGAGAGGAGTGGTGTGTGTGTTCATGGGGAAGTGTGTGTGTGTGTGTGTGAGGAGAGGGGTGGTGTGTGGGGGGCTGGGGAGGGGAGTAGTTGTGTGTGTATGGGGAAGTGTGTGTGTGTGTGTGTGTGTGTGAGGAGAGGAATGGTGTGTGGGGGGCTGGGGAGGGGAGTAGTTGTGTGTGTTCATGGGGAAGTGTGTGCGTGTGTATCTGGGGAAGTGTGTGTCTGTCTGAGGAGAAGGGTAGTGTGTGTGTCCACTATTCAAATGAGCACTGGTAGTTATCTGGAATAGGAGAGAGCGTGTGTTGTGGAGTCCAATTGAACATGTTTTATGAAATCTCAGCTCGCACTCCAGCACAAGCGGGAAGCTTTTCCGGCATCAATGACTGGGGAACTCGCCGGTGAAGTTCCTTTGGGAAATCTGCACCGTGCCCATTCACCCTGCAGGGGGGGGGGGGGGTTGCGGGACAGGGGGGGGGGGGGGGGGTTGCGGGACAGGGGGGGGGGGGGGGGGGGTTGCGGGACAGGGGGGGGGGGGGGGGGTTGCGGGACAGGGGGGGGGGGGGGGGGGTTGCGGGACCGGGGGGGGGGGGGGGGGTTGCGGGACAGGGGGGGGGGGGGGGTTGCGGGACCGGGGGGGGGGGGGGGGGGGGTTGCGGGACCGGGGGGGGGGGGGGGGGGTTGCGGGACCGGGGGGGGGGGGGGGGGGTTGCGGGACCGGGGGGGGGGGGGGGGGTTGCGGGACCGGGGGGGGGGGGGTTGCGGGACCGGGGGGGGGGGGGGGGGGGGTTGCGGGACCGGGGGGGGGGGGGGGTTGCGGGACCGGGGGGGGGGGGGGGGGGGGGTTGCGGGACCGGGGGGGGGGGGGGTTGCGGGACCGGGGGGGGGGGGGTTGCGGGACCGGGGGGGGGGGGGGGGGGTTGCGGGACCGGGGGGGGGGGGGGGGGGGGGTTGCGGGACCGGGGGGGGGGGGGGGTTCCGGGACCGGGACCGGGACCGGGGGGGGGGGTTGCGGGACCGGACCGGGACCGGGGGGGGGGGTTGCGGGACCGGGGGGGGGGGGGGTTGCGGGACCGGGACCGGGGGGGGGGGTTGCGGGACCGGGACCGGGGGGGGGGTTGCGGGACCGGGGGGGGGGGGGGTTCCGGGACCGGGACCGGGACCGGGGGGGGGGTTGCGGGACCGGGACCGGGACCGGGGGGGGGGGTTGCGGGACCGGGGGGGGGGGGGGGTTGCGGGACCGGGGGGGGGGGGGGTTGCGGGACCGGGGGGGGGGGTTGCGGGACCGGGGGGGGGGGGGGTTGCGGGACCGGGGGGGGGGGGGGGTTCCGGGACCGGGGGGGGGGGGTTCCGGGACCGGGGGGGGGGGTTCCGGGACCGGGACCGGGGGGGGGGTTGCGGGACCGGGGGGGGGGGTTGCGGGACCGGGACCGGGGGGGGGGGGGGGTTGCGGGACCGGGACCGGGACCGGGGGGGGGGGGGTTGCGGGACCGGGACCGGGGGGGGGGGGGGGGTTGCGGGACCGGGACCGGGGGGGGGGGGGGTTGCGGGACCGGGGGGGGGGGGGGGGGTTGCGGGGCGGGGGGGGGGGGTTGCGGGACCGGGGGGGGGGGGGGTTGCGGGGGGGGGGGGGGTTGCGGGGGGGGGGGGGGTTGCGGGACCGGGGGGGGGGGGTGTGCAGGAACGGGGGGGGTTGCGGGGACCGGGGGGGGGGGGGGGGAGACAGGCACTGACCTTCCGCGGGGAATCCCCACACGATCAGCAGCACCGCTCCCAGCAGCTGCATCCCGCTCACGTGACCCAGAGAAAGATACACTCGACAGGCCCCGCCCCCTGGTACAGCCCCATCCACCAGTGTGGTCCACCCCCGAGGGAGTGCTGCACTCTCAGAGGGTCAGTACTGAGGGAGTGTCGCACTGTCAGAGTGTCAGTACTGAGGGAGTGCTGCACTGTCAGAGGGTCAGTACTGAGGGAGTGCCGCACTGTCAGAGGGTCAGTACTGAGGGAGTGCTGCACTGTCACAGGGTCAGTACTGAGGGAGTGCCGCACTGTCAGAGGGTCAGCATTGAGGGAGTGCTGCACTGTCAGAGGGTCAGTACTGAGGGAGTGCCGCACTGTCAGAGGGTCAGTACTGAGGGAGTGCCGCACTGTCAGAGGGTCAGTACTGAGGGAGTGCCGCACTGTCAGAGGGTCAGTACTGAGGGAGTGCCGCACTGTCAGAGGGTCAGTACTGAGGGAGTGCCGCACTGTCAGAGGGTCAGTACTGAGGGAGTGCCGCACTGTCAGAGGGTCAGTACTGAGGGAGTGCCGCACTGTCAGAGGGTCAGTACTGAGGGAGTGCCGCACTGTCAGAGGGTCAGTACTGAGGGAGTGCCGCACTGTCAGAGGGTCAGTACTGAGGGAGTGCCGCACTGTCAGAGGGTCAGTGCTGAGGGAGTGCTGCACTGTCAGAGGGTCAGTACTGAGGGAGTGCTGCACTGTCAGAGGGTCAGTACCTAGGGAGTGCTGCACTGTCAGAGGGTCAGTACTGAGGGAGCCCCGCACTGTCAGAGGGTCAGTACTGAGGGAGTGCTGCACTGTCAGAGGGTCAGTACTGAGGGAGTGCTGCACTGTCAGAGGGTCAGTACTGAGGGAGTGCTGCACTGTCAGAGGGTCAGTACTGAGGGAGTGCTGCACTGTCAGAGTGTCAGCATTGAGGGAGTGCTGCACTGTCAGAGGGTCAGTACTGAGGGAGTGTCGCACTGTCAGAGGGTCAGTACTGAGGGAGTGCTGCACTGTCAGAGGGTCAGTACTGAGGGAGTGCCGCACTGCCAGAGGGTCAGTACTGAGGGAGTGCTGCACTGTCAGAGGGTCAGTACTGAGGGAGTGCCGCACTGTCAGAGGGTCAGTACTGAGGGAGTGCCGCACTGTCAGAGGGTCAGTACTGAGGGAGTGCCGCACTGTCAGAGGGTCAGTACTGAGGGAGTGCCGCACTGTCAGAGGGTCAGTACTGAGGGAGTGCCGCACTGTCAGAGGGTCAGTACTGAGGAGTGCCGCACTGTCAGAGGGTCAGTACTGAGGGAGTGCTGCACTGTCAGAGGGTCAGTACTGAGGGGAGTGCCGCACTGTCAGAGGGTCAGTACTGAGGGAGTGCCGCACTGTCAGAGGGTCAGTACTGAGGGAGTGCTGCACTGTCAGAGGGTCAGTACTGAGGGAGTGCCGCACTGTCAGACGGTCAGTACTGAGGGAGTGCCGCACTGTCAGAGGGTCAGTACTGAGGGAGCGCCGCACTGTCAGAGGGGTCAGTACTGAGGGAGTGCTGCACTGTCAGAGGGTCAGTACTGAGGGAGTGCCGCACTGTCAGAGGGTCAGTACTGAGGGAGTGCCGCACTGTCAGAGGGTCAGTACTGAGGGAGTGCTGCACTGTCAGAGGGTCAGTACTGAGGGAGTGCCGCACTGTCAGAGGGTCAGTACTGAGGGAGTGCCGCACTGTCAGAGGGTCAGTACTGAGGGAGCGCCGCACTGTCAGAGGGTCAGTACTGAGGGAGTGCTGCACTGTCAGAGGGTCAGTACTGAGGGAGTGCCGCACTGTCAGAGGGTCAGTACTGAGGGATTGCTGCACAGTCAGAGGGTCAGTACTGAGGGAGTGCCGCAATGTCACAGGGTCAGTACTGAGGGAGTGCTGCACTGTCAGAGGGTCAGTACTGAGGGAGTGCTGCACTGTCAGAGGGTCAGTACTGAGGGAGTGCTGCACTGTCAGAGTGTCAGCATTGAGGGAGTGCCGCACTGTCAGAGGGTCAGTACTGAGGGAGTGCCGCACTGTCAGAGGGTCAGTACTGAGGGAGTGCCGCACTGTCAGAGGGTCAGTACTGAGGGAGTGCTGCACTGTCAGAGGGTCAGTACTGAGGGAGTGCCGCACTGTCAGAGGGTCAGTGCTGAGGGAGTGCCGCACTGTCAGAGGGTCAGTACTGAGGGAGTGCTGCACTGTCAGAGGGTCAGTACTGAGGGAGTGCTGCACTGTCAGTGGGTCAGTACCTAGGGAGTGCTGCACTGTCAGAGGGTCAGTACTGAGGGAGCCACGCACTGTCAGAGGGTCAGTACTGAGGGAGTGCTGCACTGTCAGAGGGTCAGTACTGAGGGAGTGCCGCACTGTCAGAGGGTCAGTACTGAGGGAGTGCTGCACTGTCAGAGGGTCAGTACTGAGGGAGTGCTGCACTGTCAGAGGGTCAGTACTGAGGGAGTGCTGCACTGTCAGAGTGTCAGCATTGAGGGAGTGCTGCACTGTCAGAGGGTCAGTACTGAGGGAGTGCCGCACTGTCAGAGGGTCAGTACTGAGGGAGTGCTGCACTGTCAGAGGGTCAGTACTGAGGGAGTGCCGCACTGTCAGAGGGTCAGTACTGAGGGAGTGCTGCACTGTCAGAGGGTCAGTACTGAGGGAGTGCCGCACTGTCAGAGGGTCAGTACTGAGGGAGTGCCGCACTGTCAGAGGGTCAGTACTGAGGGAGTGCCGCACTGTCAGAGGGTCAGTACTGAGGGAGTGCCGCACTGTCAGAGGGTCAGTACTGAGGGAGTGCTGCACTGTCAGAGGGTCAGTACTGAGGGAGTGCCGCACTGTCAGAGGGTCAGTGCTGAGGGAGTGCCGCACTGTCAGAGGGTCAGTACTGAGGGAGTGCTGCACTGTCAGAGGGTCAGTACTGAGGGAGTGCTGCACTGTCAGAGGGTCAGTACCTAGGGAGTGCTGCACTGTCAGAGGGTCAGTACTGAGGGAGCCCCGCACTGTCAGAGGGTCAGTACTGAGGGAGTGCTGCACTGTCAGAGGGTCAGTACTGAGGGAGTGCTGCACTGTCAGAGGGTCAGTACTGAGGGAGTGCTGCACTGTCAGAGGGTCAGTACTGAGGGAGTGCTGCACTGTCAGAGTGTCAGCATTGAGGGAGTGCTGCACTGTCAGAGGGTCAGTACTGAGGGAGTGTCGCACTGTCAGAGGGTCAGTACTGAGGGAGTGCTGCACTGTCAGAGGGTCAGTACTGAGGGAGTGCCGCACTGCCAGAGGGTCAGTACTGAGGGAGTGCTGCACTGTCAGAGGGTCAGTACTGAGGGAGTGCTGCACTGTCAGAGAGTCAGTACTGAGGGAGTGCCGCACTGTCAGAGGGTCAGTACTGAGGGAGTGCCGCACTGTCAGAGAGTCAGTACTGAGGGAGTGCCGCACTGTCAGAGAGTCAGTACTGAGGGAGTGCCGCACTGTCAGAGGGTCAGTACTGAGGGAGTGCCGCACTGTCAGAGGGTCAGTACTGAGGGAGCGCCGCACTGTCAGAGGGTCAGTACTGAGGGAGTGCCGCACTGTCAGAGGGTCAGTACTGAGGGAGTGCCGCACTGTCAGAGGGTCAGTACTGAGGGAGCGCCGCACTGTCAGAGGGTCAGTACTGAGGGAGTGCCGCACTGTCAGAGGGTCAGTACTGAGGGAGCGCCGCACTGTCAGAGGGTCAGTACTGAGGGAGTGCCGCACTGTCAGAGGGTCAGTACTGAGGGAGTGCCGCACTGTCAGAGGGTCAGTACTGAGGGAGTGCTGCACTGTCAGAGGGTCAGTACCTAGGGAGTGCTGCACTGTCAGAGGGTCAGTACTGAGGGAGCCCCGCACTGTCAGAGGGTCAGTACTGAGGGAGTGCTGCACTGTCAGAGGGTCAGTACTGAGGGAGTGCCGCACTGTCAGAGGGTCAGTACTGAGGGAGTGTCGCACTGTCAGAGGGTCAGTACTGAGGGAGTGCTGCACTGTCAGAGGGTCAGTGCTGAGGGAGTGCCGCACTGCCAGAGGGTCAGTACTGAGGGAGTGCTGCACTGTCAGAGGGTCAGTACTGAGGGAGTGCTGCACTGTCAGAGAGTCAGTACTGAGGGAGTGCCGCACTGTCAGAGGGTCAGTACTGAGGGAGTGCCGCACTGTCAGAGAGTCAGTACTGAGGGAGTGCCGCACTGTCAGAGAGTCAGTACTGAGGGAGTGCCGCACTGTCAGAGGGTCAGTACTGAGGGAGCGCCGCACTGTCAAAGGGTCAGTACTGAGGGAGCGCCGCACTGTCAGAGGGTCAGTACTGAGGGAGTGCCGCACTGTCAGAGGGTCAGTACTGAGGGAGCGCCGCACTGTCAGAGGGGTCAGTACTGAGGGAGTGCCGCACTGTCAGAGGGTCAGTACTGAGGGAGCGCCGCACTGTCAGAGGGTCAGTATTGAGGGAGTGCCGCACTGTCAGAGGGTCAGTACTGAGGGAGTGCCGCACTGTCAGAGGGTCAGTACTGAGGGAGTGCCGCACTGTCAGGGGGTCAGTACTGAGGGAGTGCCGCTCTGTCAGAGGGTCAGTACTGAGGGAGCGCCGCACTGTCAGAGAGTCAGTACTGAGGGAGCGCCGCACTGTCAGAGAGTCAGTACTGAGGGAGTGCCGCACTGTCAGAGGGTCAGTACTGAGGGAGTGCCGCACTGTCAGAGGGTCAGTACTGAGGGAGTGCCGCACTGTCAGAGGGTCAGTACTGAGGGAGTGCCGCACTGTCAAGGGCTCAGTACTGAGGGAGTGCCACACTGTCAGAGGGTCAGTACTGAGGGAGTGCCGCACTGTCAAGGGGCTCAGTACTGAGGGAGTGCCACACTGTCAGAGGGTCAGTACTGAGGGAGTGCCGCACTGTCAAGGGCTCAGTACTGAGGGAGTTCCGCACTGTCAGAGGGTCAGTACTGAGGGAGTGCCACACTGTCCAGAGGGTCAGTACTAAGGGGAGTGCCGCACTGTCAAGGGGCTCAGTACTGAGGGAGTGCCACACTGTTAAGGGCTCAGTACTGAGGGAGTGCCACACTGTCAAGGGCTCAGTACTGAGGGAGTGCCGCACTGTCAAGGGCTCAGTACTGAGGGAGTGCCACACTGTCAAGGCTCAGTACTGAGGGAGTGCCGCACTGTCAAGGGCTCAGTACTGAGGGAGTGCCACACTGTCAAGGGCTCAGTACTGAGGGAGTGCCGCACTGTCAAGGGCTCAGTACTGAGGGAGTGCTGCACTGTCAGAGTGTCAGCATTGAGGGAGTGCTGCACTGTCAGAGGGTCAGTACTGAGGGAGTGTCGCACTGTCAGAGGGTCAGTACTGAGGGAGTGCTGCACTGTCAGAGGGTCAGTACTGAGGGAGTGCCGCACTGCCAGAGGGTCAGTACTGAGGGAGTGCTGCACTGTCAGAGGGTCAGTACTGAGGGAGTGCTGCACTGTCAGAGAGTCAGTACTGAGGGAGTGCCGCACTGTCAGAGGGTCAGTACTGAGGGAGTGCCGCACTGTCAGAGAGTCAGTACTGAGGGAGTGCCGCACTGTCAGAGAGTCAGTACTGAGGGAGTGCCGCACTGTCAGAGGGTCAGTACTGAGGGAGAGCCGCACTGTCAGAGGGTCAGTACTGAGGGAGCGCCGCACTGTCAGAGGGTCAGTACTGAGGGAGTGCCGCACTGTCAGAGGGTCAGTACTGAGGGAGTGCCGCACTGTCAGAGGGTCAGTACTGAGGGTGCGCCGCACTGTCAGAGGGTCAGTACTGAGGGAGTGCCGCACTGTCAGAGGGTCAGTACTGAGGGAGCGCCGCACTGTCAGAGGGTCAGTACTGAGGGAGTGCCGCACTGTCAGAGGGTCAGTACTGAGGGAGTGCCGCACTGTCAGAGGGTCAGTACTGAGGGAGTGCTGCACTGTCAGAGGGTCAGTACCTAGGGAGTGCTGCACTGTCAGAGGGTCAGTACTGAGGGAGCCCCGCACTGTCAGAGGGTCAGTACTGAGGGAGTGCTGCACTGTCAGAGGGTCAGTACTGAGGGAGTGCCGCACTGTCAAGGGCTCAGTACTGAGGGAGTGCCACACTGTCAAGGGCTCAGTACTGAGGGAGTGCCGCACTGTCAAGGGCTCAGTACTGAGGGAGTGCCACACTGTCAAGGGCTCAGTACTGAGGGAGTGCCGCACTGTCAAGGGCTCAGTACTGAGGGAGTGCCACACTGTCAAGGGCTCAGTACTGAGGGAGTGCCGCACTGTCAAGGGCTCAGTACTGAGGGAGTGCTGCACTGTCAGAGTGTCAGCATTGAGGGAGTGCTGCACTGTCAGAGGGTCAGTACTGAGGGAGTGTCGCACTGTCAGAGGGTCAGTACTGAGGGAGTGCTGCACTGTCAGAGGGTCAGTACTGAGGGAGTGCCGCACTGCCAGAGGGTCAGTACTGAGGGAGTGCTGCACTGTCAGAGGGTCAGTACTGAGGGAGTGCTGCACTGTCAGAGAGTCAGTACTGAGGGAGTGCCGCACTGTCAGAGGGTCAGTACTGAGGGAGTGCCGCACTGTCAGAGAGTCAGTACTGAGGGAGTGCCGCACTGTCAGAGAGTCAGTACTGAGGGAGTGCCGCACTGTCAGAGGGTCAGTACTGAGGGAGAGCCGCACTGTCAGAGGGTCAGTACTGAGGGAGCGCCGCACTGTCAGAGGGTCAGTACTGAGGGAGTGCCGCACTGTCAGAGGGTCAGTACTGAGGGAGTGCCGCACTGTCAGAGGGTCAGTACTGAGGGTGCGCCGCACTGTCAGAGGGTCAGTACTGAGGGAGTGCCGCACTGTCAGAGGGTCAGTACTGAGGGAGCGCCGCACTGTCAGAGGGTCAGTACTGAGGGAGTGCCGCACTGTCAGAGGGTCAGTACTGAGGGAGTGCCGCACTGTCAGAGGGTCAGTACTGAGGGAGTGCTGCACTGTCAGAGGGTCAGTACCTAGGGAGTGCTGCACTGTCAGAGGGTCAGTACTGAGGGAGCCCCGCACTGTCAGAGGGTCAGTACTGAGGGAGTGCTGCACTGTCAGAGGGTCAGTACTGAGGGAGTGCCGCACTGTCAGAGGGTCAGTACTGAGGGAGTGTCGCACTGTCAGAGGGTCAGTACTGAGGGAGTGCTGCACTGTCAGAGGGTCAGTACTGAGGGAGTGCCGCACTGCCAGAGGGTCAGTACTGAGGGAGTGCTGCACTGTCAGAGGGTCAGTACTGAGGGAGTGCTGCACTGTCAGAGAGTCAGTACTGAGGGAGTGCCGCACTGTCAGAGGGTCAGTACTGAGGGAGTGCCGCACTGTCAGAGAGTCAGTACTGAGGGAGTGCCGCACTGTCAGAGAGTCAGTACTGAGGGAGTGCCGCACTGTCAGAGGGTCAGTACTGAGGGAGTGCCGCACTGTCAGAGGGTCAGTACTGAGGGAGCGCCGCACTGTCAGAGGGTCAGTACTGAGGGAGAGCCGCACTGTCAGAGGGTCAGTACTGAGGGAGTGCCGCACTGTCAGAGGGTCAGTACTGAGGGAGCGCCGCACTGTCAGAGGGTCAGTACTGAGGGAGTGCCGCACTGTCAGAGGGTCAGTACTGAGGGAGCGCCGCACTGTCAGAGGGTCAGTACTGAGGGAGTGCCGCACTGTCAGAGGGTCAGTACTGAGGGAGTGCCGCACTGTCAGAGGGTCAGTACTGAGGGAGTGCCGCACTGTCAGGGGGTCAGTACTGAGGGAGTGCCGCTCTGTCAGAGGGTCAGTACTGAGGGAGCGCCGCACTGTCAGAGAGTCAGTACTGAGGGAGCGCCGCACTGTCAGAGAGTCAGTACTGAGGGAGTGCCGCACTGTCAGAGGGTCAGTACTGAGGGAGTGCCGCACTGTCAGAGGGTCAGTACTGAGGGAGTGCCGCACTGTCAGAGGGTCAGTACTGAGGGAGTGCCGCACTGTCAAGGGCTCAGTACTGAGGGAGTGCCACACTGTCAGAGGGTCAGTACTGAGGGAGTGCCGCACTGTCAAGGGCTCAGTACTGAGGGAGTGCCACACTGTCAGAGGGTCAGTACTGAGGGAGTGCCGCACTGTCAAGGGCTCAGTACTGAGGGAGTTCCGCACTGTCAGAGGGTCAGTACTGAGGGAGTGCCACACTGGCAGAGGGTCAGTACTAAGGGAATGCCGCACTGTCAAGGGCTCAGTACTGAGGGAGTGCCACACTGTCAAGGGCTCAGTACTGAGGGAGTGCCACACTGTCAAGGGCTCAGTACTGAGGGAGTGCCGCACTGTCAAGGGCTCAGTACTGAGGGAGTGCCACACTGTCAAGGGCTCAGTACTGAGGGAGTGCCGCACTGTCAAGGGCTCAGTACTGAGGGAGTGCCACACTGTCAAGGGCTCAGTACTGAGGGAGTGCCGCACTGTCAAGGGCTCAGTACTGAGGGAGTGCTGCACTGTCAAGCAAACAGCAGTTAATTGTTGATAAATAGTTAATTTTCTATCTGAGGAGGTTTGGTTTTAGTTAACTGAAGGTATTGAGGGATATGAGGTAAATATGATTACATGGAACGAGGTAGGAAATGGGGCAGGATGTCAGGATGTGAATAATGGGCTGATAGTCCTGCAGGGGGGGGATGTCTCTCACACTCACCCCACTGACAAGGTGCGAAATGGGGCGTGACGGGGCGTTTGCTCGTGTGTGTGTGTGTGTGTAGGTGAGACTGTGTGTGTGCGTGTGTGTAAGTGAGTGTGTGTGTGTGGGTGAGACTGTGTGGGTGTGTAGGTGAGACTGTGTGTGTGTAGGTGAGACTGTGTGTGTGGAGGTAAGGCTGTGTGTGTGTCTGTGAGACAGTGTGTGTGTCGGTGAGACTGTGTGTGTGTGTGTGTCGGTGAGACTGTGTGTGTGTCAGTGAGACTATGTGTGTGTGTGTAGGTGAGACTGTGTGAGTGTCGGTGAGAATGTGTGTGTGGGTGTAGGTGAGACTGTGTGTGTGTGTGTGTGTGTGTGTGTGTAGGTGAGACTGTGTGTGTGGAGGTAAGGCTGTGTGTGTGTCTGTGAGACAGTGTGTGTGTCGGTGAGACTGTGAGTGTGTCAGTGAGACTGTGTGTGTGTCGGTGAGACTGTGTGTGTGTCAGTGAGACTGTGTGTGTGGGTATAGGTGAGACTGTGTGTGTGTGTGTGTGTGTGTGTGTGTGTAGGTGAGACTGTGTGTGTGTCGGTGAGAATGTGTGTGTGGGTGTAGGTGAGACTGTGTGTGTGTGTATGTGTGTGTGTGTAGGTGAGACTGTGTGTGTGTGGGTGTAGGTGAGACTGTGTGTGTGTCGGTGAGACTGTGTGTGTGTGGGTGTAGGTGAGACTGTGTGTGTGTGTGTGTGTGTGGGTGTAGGTGAGACTGTGTGAGTGTCGGTGAGAATGTGTGTGGGGGTGTTGGTGAGAATGTGTGTGGGTGTAGGTGAGAATATAGGGGCTGGTTTAGCACACTGGGCTAAATCGCTGGCTTTGAAAGCAGACCAAGGCAGGCCAGCAGCACGGTTCAATTCCCGTAACAGCCTCCCCGAACAGGCGCCGGAATGTGGCGACTAGGGGCTTTTCACAGTAACTTCATTTGAAGCCTACTTGTGACAATAAATGATTTTCATTTTCATTTTGTGTGTGTGTGTGTGTGTGTGTGTGTGTGTGTCGGTGAGACTGTGTGTGGGTGTAGGTGAGACTGTGTGTGTGTGTGTGTGTGTGTAGGTGAGACTGTGTGTGTCGGTGAGAATGTGTGTGTGGGTGTAGGTGAGAATGTGTGTGTGTGTCGGTGAGACTGTGTGTGTGGGTGTAGGTGAGACTGTGTGTGTGTGTGTGTGTGTGTGTGGGTGTAGGTGAGACTGTGTGTGTGGGTGAGACTGTGTGTGTGGGTGTAGGTGAGACTGTGTGTGTGTCGGTGAGAATGTGTGTGTGGGTGTGGGTGAGAATGTGTGTGTGTGTGTGTGTGGGGGGGTGTGTAGTTATCTGGAATAGGAGAGAGCGTGTGTTGTGGAGTCCAATTGAACATGTTTTATGAAATCTCAGCTCGCACTCCAGCACAAGCGGGAAGCTTTCTCCGGCATCAATGACTGGGGAACTCACCAGACAAACCGCCGTGTGAAGTTCCTTTGGGAAATCTGCACCGTGCCCATTCACCCAGCAGGGGGGGGGGCACAGAGCTTGGTCTGGGACAGGGGACACAGAGGAGGCTCACATGAAAACAGCGCGGGAGGAGAGAGAGCCGGGACATTGAAAACAGCGCGAGAGGAGAGTGAGCCGGGACATTGAAAACAGCGCGGGAGGACAGTGAGCTGGGACATTGAAAACAGCGCGGGAGGAGAATGAGCCGGGACAGTGAAAACCGCGCGAGAGGAGAGTGAGCCGGGACATTGAAAACAGCGCGAGAGGAGAGTGAGCCGGGACATTGAAAACAGCGCGGGAGGAGAGTGAGCCGGGACAGTGAAAACAGCGCGAGAGGAGAGTGAGCCGGGACAGTGAAAACAGCGCGGGAGGAGAGTGAGCCGGGACATTGAAAACAGCGCGGGAGGTGAGTGAGCCGGGACAGTGAAAACAGCGCGGGAGGAGAGAGAGCCGGGACATTGAAAACAGCGCGGGAGGTGAGTGAGCCGGGACAGTGAAAACAGCACGGGAGGAGAGAGAGCCGGGACAGTGAAAACAGCGCGGGAGGTGAGTGAGCCGGGACAGTGAAAACAGCGCGGGAGGAGAGAGAGCCGGGACAGTGAAAACAGCGCGAGAGGTGAGTGAGCCGGGACAGTGAAAACAGCGCGGGAGGTGAGTGAGCCGGGACAGTAAAAACAGCGCGAGAGGAGAGAGAGCCGGGACATTGAAAACAGCGCGGGAGGAGAGAGAGCCGGGACAGTGAAAACAGCGCGAGAGGAGAGTGAGCCGGGACATTGAAAACAGCGCGAGAGGAGAGTGAGCCGGGACATTGAAAACAGCGCGAGAGGAGAGTGAGCCGGGACATTGAAAACAGCGCGGGAGGAGAGTGAGCCGGGACATTGAAAACAGCGCGGGAGGTGAGTGAGCCGGGACAGTGAAAACAGCGCGGGAGGAGAGAGAGCCGGGACATTGAAAACAGCGCGGGAGGTGAGTGAGCCGGGACAGTGAAAACAGCGCGGGAGGAGAGAGAGCCGGGACAGTGAAAACGGCGCGGGAGGTGAGTGAGCCGGGACAGTGAAAACAGCGCGGGAGGAGAGAGAGCCGGGACAGTGAAAACAGCGCGAGAGGTGAGTGAGCCGGGACAGTGAAAACAGCGCGGGAGGTGAGTGAGCCGGGACAGTGAAAACAGCGCGAGAGGAGAGAGAGCCGGGACAGTGAAAACAGCGCGAGAGGTGAGTGAGCCGGGACAGTGAAAACAGCGCGGGAGGTGAGTGAGCCGGGACAGTGAAAACAGCGCGAGAGGAGAGAGAGCCGGGACAGTGAAAACAGCGCGAGAGGTGAGAGAGCCGGGACATTGAAAACAGCGCGAGTGGAGAGAGAGCCGGGACAGTGAAAACAGCGCGAGAGGAGAGTGAGCCGGGACAGTGAAAACAGCGCGAGAGGAGAGTGAGCCGGGACAGTGAAAACAGCGCGGGAGCTGAGTGAGCTGGGACAGTGAAAACAGCGCGAGAGGAGAGTGAGCCGGGACAGTGAAAACAGCGCGGGAGGAGAGTGAGCCGGGACAGTGAAAACAGCGCGAGAGGAGAGAGAGCCGGGACAGTGAAAACAGCGCGAGAGGTGAGAGAGCCGGGACAGTGAAAACAGCGCGAGAGGTGAGTGAGCTGGGACAGTGAAAACAGCGCGGGAGCTGAGTGAGCCGGGACAGTGAAAACAGCGCGAGAGGAGAGTGAGCCGGGACAGTGAAAACAGCGCGGGAGGAGAGTGAGCCGGGACAGTGAAAACAGCGCGGGAGGAGAGTGAGCCGGAACAGTGAAAACAGCGCGGGAGGAGAGTGAGCCGGGACAGTGAAAACAGTGCGGGAGCTGAGTGAGCCGGGACAGTGAAAACAGCGCGAGAGGAGAGTGAGCCGGGACATTGAAAACAGCGCGGGAGGTGAGTGAGCCGGGACATTGAAAACAGCGCGGGAGGAGAGTGAGCCGGGACATTGAAAACAGCGCGGGAGGTGAGTGAGCCGGGACAGTGAAAACAGCGCGGGAGGAGAGAGAGCCGGGACAGTGAAAACAGCGCGGGAGGAGAGAGTGCCAAATAGGGTTAAGGAAAATCCCAAGGCTTTTTACACGTACATAAAAAGCAAGAGGGTAGCCAGGGAAAGGGTTGGCCCACTGAAGTATAGGCAAGGGAATCTATGTGTAGAGCCAGAGGAAATGGGTGATGTACTAAATGAATACATTGCATCAGTATTCACCCAAGAGAAGGAATTGGTAGATGTTGAGTCTGGAGAAGCGTGTGTAGATAGCCTGGGTCACATTGAGATCCAAAAAGACGAGGTGTTGGGTGTCTTAAAAAATATTAAGGTAGATAAGTCCCCAGGGCCTGAGGGGATCTACCCCAGAATACTGAAGGAGGCTGGAGAGGAGATTGCTGAGGCCTTGACAGAAATCTTTGGATCCTCACTGTCTTCAGGTGATGTCCTGGAGGACTGGAGAATAGCCAATGTTGTTCCTCTGTTTAAGAAGGGTAGCAAGGATAATCCAGGCAACTATAGGCCGGTGAGCTTTACTTCAGTGGTAGGGAAATTACTGGAGAGAATTCTTCGAGACAGGATCTACTCCCATTTGGAAGCAAATGGACGTATTAGTGAGAGGCAGCATGGTTTTGTGAAGGGGAGGTCGTGTCTCACTAACTTGATAGAGTTTTTCGAGGAGGTCACTAAGATGATTGATGCAGGTAGGGCAGTGGATGTTGTCTATATGGACTTCAGTAAGGCCTTTGACAAGGTCCCTCATGGTAGACTAGTACAAAAGGTGAAGTCACACGGGATCAGGGGTGAGCTGGCAAGGTGGATACAGAACTGGTTAGGTCATAGAAGGCAGAGAGTAGCAATGGAAGGATGCTTTTCTAATTGGAGGGCTGTGACCAGTGGCGTTCCACAGGGATCAGTGCTGGGACCTTTGCTGTTTGGAGTATATATAAATGATTTGGAGGAAAATGTAACTGGTCTGATTAGTAAGTTTGCAGACGACACAAAGGTTGGTGAAATTGCGGATAGCGATGAGGTCTGTCAGAGGATACAGCAGGATTTAGATTGTTTGGAGACTTGGGCGGAGAGATGGCAGATGGAGTTTAATCCGGAAAAATGTAAGGTAATGCCTTTTGGAAGGTCTAATGCAGGCAGGGAATATACAGTGAATGGTAGAACCCTCAAGAGTATTGAAAGTCAGAGAGATCTAGGAGTACAGGTCCACAGGTCACTGAAAGGGGCAACACAGGTGGAGAAGGTAGTCAAGAAGGCATACGGCATGCTTGCCTTCATTGGCCGGGGCATTGAGTATAAGAATTGGCAAGTCATGTTGCAGCTGTATAGAACCTTAGTTAGGCCACACTTGGAGTACAATGTTCAATTCTGGTCGCCACACTACCAGAAGGATGTGGCGGCTTAAGAGAGGGTGCAGAAGAGATTTACCAGAATGTTGCCTGGTATGGAGGGCATTAGCTATGAGGAGCGGTTGAATAAACTCGGTTTGTTCTCACTGGAACGAAGGAGGTTGAGGAGCGACCTGATAGAGGTCTACAAAATTATGAGGGGCATAGACAGAGTGGATAGTCAGAGGCTTTTCCCCGGGGTAGAGGGGTCAATTACTAGGGTGCATAGGTTTAAGGTGAGAGGGGCAAGGTTTAGAGTAGATGTACGAGGCAAGTTTTTTACGCAGAGGGTAGTGGGTGCCTGGAACTCGCTGCCGGAGGAGGTGGTGGAAGCATGGACGATAGTGACATTTAAGGGGCATCTTGACAAATACATGAATAGGATGGGAATAGAGGGATACGGACCCAGGAAGTGTAGAAGATTGTAGTTTAGACGGGCAGCATGGTCGGCACGGGCTTGGAGGGCCGAAGGGCCTGTTCCTGTGCTGTACATTTCTTTGTTCTTTGGACACAGAGGAGGCTCCGGGACACAGAGGAGGCTCCGGGACACGGTGAGGAGGGGGGGGGGCTGCGGGACAGGCACTGACCTTCCGCTGGGAATTCCCACACGATCAGCAGCAGCAGCACAGCTCCCGGCAGCTCCATCCCACCAGCTCATATAACCCAGAGAAAGATAAGATTTTAAAAAGACACTGGGCAGGCCCCGCCCCCTGCTGTAGCCCGCCCACTGGCGTGGCCCTGCCCCCTGCTGTAGCCCACCCACTGGCATGGCCCCGCCCCCTGCTGTAGCCCGCCCACTGGCGTGGCCCTGCCCCCTGCTGTAGCCCACCCACTGGCATGGCCCCGCCCCCTGCTGTAGCCCGCCCACTGGCGTGGCCCTGCCCCCTGCTGTAGCCCACCCACTGGCATGGCCCCGCCCCCTGCTGTAGCCCACCCACTGGCATGGCCCTGCCCCCTGGTGTAGCCCCGCCCCCTGCTGTAGCCCTGTCCCCTGCTGTAGCCCTGTCCCCTGGTGTGGCATAGCCCTACCTCCCACAAATTTTATTCCTGCTGGAGGGTCAGAACTGAGGGAGTGCGGCACTGTCAGAGGGTCAGTACTGAGGGAGTGCTGCATTGTCAGAGGGTCAGTACTGAGGGAGTGCTGCACTGTCAGAGGGTCAGTACTGAGGGAGTGCTGCACTGTCAGAGGGTCAGTACTGAGGGAGTGCTGCACTGTCCGAGGGTCAGTACTGAGGGAGTGCTGCACTGTCAGAGGGTCAGTACTGAGGGAGTGCCGCACTGTCAGAGGGTCAGTACTGAGGGAGTGCTGCACTGTCAGAGGGTCAGTACTGAGGGAGTGCCGCACTGTCACAGGGTCAGTACTGAGGGAGTGCCGCACTGTCACAGGGTCAGTACTGAGGGAGTGCTGCACTGTCAGAGGGTCAGTACTGAGGGAGTGCCGCACTGTCAGAGGGTCAGTACTGAGGGAGTGCCGCACTGTCAGAGGGTCAGTACTGAGGGAGTGCTGCACTGTCAGAGGGTCTGTACTGAGGGAGTGCTGCACTGTCAGAGGGTCAGTACTGAGGGAGTGCTGCATTGTCAGAGGGTCAGTACTGAGGGAGTGCTGCACAGTCAGAGGGTCAGTACTGAGGGAGTGCTGCACTGTCAGAGGGTCAGTACTGAGGGAGTGCTGCACTGTCAGAGGGTCAGTACTGAGGGAGTGCTGCACAGTCAGAGGGTCAGTACTGAGGGAGTGCTGCACTGTCAGTGGGTCAGCACTGAGGGAGTGCCTCAGTCAATAAGACCATAAGACATAGGAGCAGAATTAGGCCACTCGGCCCATCGAGCCTGCTCCGCCATTCAATCATGGCTGATATCTTTCTCATCCCCATTCTCCTGCCTTATCCCCATAACCCCCGATCCCCTTATTGATCACGAACCTATCTATCTCTGTCTTAAAGACACTGAGTGATTTGGCCTCCACGGCCTTCCGCAGCAAAGATTTCCACAGATTCACCAACCTCTGGCTGAAGAAATTCCTCCTCATCTCTGTTTTAAAGGATCGTCCCTTTAGTCTGAGATGGTGTCCTCTAGTTCTAGTTATTCCTACAAGTGGAAACATCCTCCCCACGTCCACTCTATCCAGGCCTCGCAGTATCCTGTAAGTTTCAATAAGATCCCCCCTCATCCTTCTAAACTCCAACAAGTACAGACCCAGAGTCCACACCCGGTCCTCATACAACAAGCTCTTCATTCCAGGGATCATTCTTGTGAACCTCCTCTGGACCCTTTCCAAGGCCAGCACATCCTTCCTTAGATACAGGGCCCAAAACTGCTCACAATACTCCAAATGGGGTCTGACCAGAGCCTTATACAGCCTCAGAAGTACATCCCTGCTCTTGTATTCTGCCCCTCTTGACATGAATGCTAACATTGCATTTGCCTTAACTGCCGACTGAACTTGCACATTAACCTGCAGAGAATCGTAAATAAGGACTCCCGAGTCTCTTTGTGCATTTCCCCATTTAGAAAATAGTCTGTGCCTAAATTCCTCCTTCCAAAGTGCATAACCTCACACTTTTCCACATTGTATTCTATCTGCCACTTCATTGCCCACTCTCCCAGCCTGTCCAAGTCCTTCTGCAGCCCCCCCTGCTTCCTCAATGCTACCTGTCCCTCTACAGATCTTTGTATCATCTGCAAACTTGGCAACAGTGCCTTCAGTTGAATGAAATGAAAATTGCTTATTGTCACAAGTAGCCTTCAAATGAAGTTACTGTGAAAAGCCCCTAGTCGCCACATTCCGGCACCTGTTCGGGGAGGCTGTTACGGGCAGTTCCTTCTTCCAGATGATTAATGTATATTGTGAAAAGTTGTGGTCCCAGCACAGACCCCTGAGGCACACCACTAGTCACCGGCTGCCATCTTGAAAAATACCCCTTTGTCCCACTCTCTGCCTTCTAGCCAGTCAGCTAATCCTCTATCCATGCCAGGATCTTACCCTGAACACCATGGACTCTGAACTTATTTCCCAGTCTCCCATGTGGCACCTTGTCAAAGACCTTCTGGAAATCTAAATAAATTACATCCATTGGTTCTCCTTTGTCTAACTTCCTTGTTACCTCCTCAAAGAGCTCTAACAGACATGACCTCCCCTTGACGAAGCCGTGCTGACTCAGTCCTATTTTATCATGCACTTCCAAGTACTCCGCGATCTCATCTTTAATAATATACTCTGAAATCTTACCAATGCCCAAAGTCAAGATAACCGACCTGTAATGTCCCTTCTTCCGCCTCCCACCCTTCTTAAACAGCGGTATCACATTAGCCACTCGCCAGTCCTCTGGGACCCTTCCTGCCTCCAGTGATTCCTGAAAGATCATCACCAATGCCTCCACAATCTCCTCAGCTATCTCTTTTAGGACCCTGGGGTGTAGTCCATCCGGTCCAGGGGATTTATCCACCTTCAGACCTTTCAGTTTCTCCAGAACCTTTTCCTTAGTGGTGGCCACTACCTCTGTTTGTACTGAGGGAGTGCCGCACTGTCAGAGGGTCAGTACTGAGGGAGTGCTGCACTGTCAGAGGGTCAGTACTGAGGGAGTGCCGCACTGTCAGAGGGTCAGTACTGAGGGAGTGCCGCACTGTCAGAGGGTCAGTACTGAGGGAGTGCCGCACTGTCAGAGGGTCAGTGCTGAGGGAGTGCCGCACTGTCAGAGGGTCAGTACTGAGGGAGTGCTGCACTGTCAGAGGGTCAGTACTGAGGGAGTGCCGCACTGTCAGAGGGTCAGTACTGAGGGAGTGCCGCACTGTCAGAGGGTCAGTACTGAGGGAGTGCCGCACTGTGAGAGGGTCAGTGCTGAGGGAGCGCTGCACTGTCAGAGGGTCAGTACTGAGGGAGTGCTGCACTGTCAGAGGGTCAGTACTGAGGGAGTGCTGCACTGTCAGAGGGTCAGTACTGAGGGAGTGCCGCACTGTCAGAGGGTCAGTACTGAGGGAGTGCTGCACTGTCAGAGGGTCAGTACTGAGGGAGTGCTGCACTGTCAGAGGGTCAGTACTGAGGGAGTGCCGCACTGTCAGCGGGTCAGTACTGAGGGAGCGCCGCACTGTCAGAGGGTCAGTACTGAGGGAGTGCTGCACTGTCAGAGGGTCAGTACCGAGGGAGTGCCGCACTGTCAGAGGGTCAGTACTGAGGGAGTGCCGCACTGTCAGAGGGTCAGTACTGAGGGAGTGCCGCACTGTCAGACGGTCAGTACTGAGGGAGTGCCGCACTGTCAGAGGGTCAGTACTGAGGGAGTGCCGCACTGTCAGAGGGTCAGTACTGAGGGAGTGCCGCACTGTCAGAGGGTCAGTACTGAGGGAGTGCTGCACTGTCAGAGGGTCAGTACTGAGGGAGTGCTGCACTGTCAGAGGGTCAGTACTGAGGGAGTGCTGCACTGTCAGAGGGTCAGTACTGAGGGTGATGTGGGCGATGGGCTGAGCGGCCGCCCTGTCCCACGGTAACAGGCGGCCCGGCCGACCGGATGCTGACTGACAGCTCCGCGGGCCAATGGGACGCCACACCGGCCGGACGTCAGCTGGTCCCCGCCAATAGGGACAAGCGGTGGGCGGGGCTCCCGGATGCGCGCGCAGCCGCGGCCTAAGATGTCGGCGCTGCGCCTCCGCCTGGAGCTGGATTACCCGCCGCCGCTGCTGCCCGCCGCCAGGATGTGCTGGTTCCTCCTGCAGCCCGAGCAGTGCCGCGTGGTGGCCGATCTGGAGAGCATCATCCGGCAGCGGCTGGGCTTCAGCAGACACACCCGCCTCCATCTGTACGTCGACAGCTGCCTGCTCCCCCCCAACGAGAGCATCCAACTGGTCCGGGACAACGACTGTGTCAGGTACCGGGAGGGGGGGGGGGGGGGGGGGTGGAGATGGGGGAGGGGAGATGGGGAGGGGAGGGGGGGGTGGAGATGGGGGAGGGGAGGGGGGGGTGGAGATGGGGGAGGGGAGGGGGGGGTGGAAATGGGGGAGGGGAGGGGGGGGTGGAAATGGGGGAGGGGAGGGGGGGGTGGAGATGGGGGAGGGGAGGGGGGGTGGAGATGGGGGAGGGGAGGGGGGGGTGGAGATGGGGGAGGGGAGGGGGGGGTGGAGATGGGGGAGGGGAGGGGGGGGTGGAGATGGGGGAGGGGAGGGGGGGGTGGAGATGGGGGAGGGGAGGGGGGGGTGGAAATGGGGGAGGGGAGGGGGGGGTGGAAATGGGGGAGGGGAGGGGGGGTGGAGATGGGGGAGGGGAGGGGGGGGTGGAGATGGGGGAGGGGAGGGGGGGTGGAGATGGGGGAGGGGAGGGGGGGGTGGAGATGGGGGAGGGGAGGGGGGGGTGGAGATGGGGGAGGGGAGGGGGGGTGGAAATGGGGGAGGGGAGGGGGGGGTGGAGATGGGGGAGGGGAGGGGGGGTGGAAATGGGGGAGGGGAGGGGGGGGTGGAGATGGGGGAGGGGAGGGGGGGGTGGAGATGGGGGAGGGGAGGGGGGGGTGGAGATGGGGGAGGGGAGGGGGGGGTGGAGATGGGGAGGGGAGGGGGGGGTGGAGATGGGGAGGGGAGGGGGGGGAGGGGAGGGGGGGGTGGAGATGGGGAGGGGAGGGGGGGGTGGAGATGGGGAGGGGAGGGGGGGGAGGGGAGGGGGGGGTGGAGATGGGGAGGGGAGGGGGGGGTGGAGATGGGAGGGGAGGGGGGGGGTGGAGATGGGGGAGGGGAGGGGGGGGTGGAGATGGGGGAGGGGAGGGGGGGGTGGAAATGGGGGAGGGGAGGGGGGGTGGAGATGGGGGAGGGGAGGGGGGTGGAGATGGGGGAGGGGAGGGGGGGGTGGAGATGGGGGAGGGGAGGGGGGGGTGGAGATGGGGGAGGGGAGGGGGGGGTGGAGATGGGGGAGGGGAGGGGGGGGTGGAGATGGGGGAGGGGAGGGGGGGGTGGAGATGGGAGGGGGGGGTGGAGATGGGGGGGGGTGGAGATGGGGGGGGGTGGAGATGGGGGAGGGGAGGGGGGGTGGAGATGGGGGGGGTGGAGATGGAGGGGAGGGGGTGGAGATGGGGGAGGGGAGGGGGGGTGGAGATGGGGAGGGGAGGGGGGGTGGAGATGGGGGAGGGGAGGGGGGGGTGGAGATGGGGGAGGGGAGGGGGGGGTGGAAATGGGGGAGGGGAGGGGGGGTGGAGATGGGGGAGGGGAGGGGGGGTGGAGATGGGGGAGGGGAGGGGGGGTGGAGATGGGGGAGGGGAGGGGGGGTGGAGATGGGGGAGGGGAGGGGGGGTGGAGATGGGGGAGGGGAGGGGGGGTGGAGATGGGGGAGGGGAGGGGGGGGTGGAGATGGGGGAGGGGAGGGGGGGGTGGAGATGGGAGGGGGGGTGGAGATGGGGGGGGGTGGAGATGGGGGGGGAGGGGGGTGGAGATGGAGGGGAGGGGGTGGAGATGGGGGAGGGAGGGGGGGTGGAGATGGGGGAGGGGAGGGGGGGTGGAGATGGGGGAGGGGAGGGGGGGGGTGGAGATGGGGGAGGGGAGGGGGGGTGGAGATGGGGGAGGGAGGGGGGTGGAGATGGGGGGGGTGGAGATGGGGGAGGGGGGGGGGGTGGAGATGGGGGAGGGGAGGGGGGTGGAGATGGGGGGGGTGGAGATGGGGGGGGTGGAGATGGGGGAGGGGAGGGGGGGTGGAGATGGGGAGGGGAGGGGTGGAGATGGGGGAGGGGAGGGGAGGGGGTGGAGATGGGGGAGGGGAGGGGGGGGGAGATGGGGGAGGGGAGGGGGGTGGAGATGGGGGGGGGGTGGAGATGGGGGAGGGGAGGGGGGGTGGAGATGGGGGAGGGGTGGAGATGGGGGAGGGGGGGGGTGGAGATGGGGGAGGGGAGGGGGGTGGAGATGGGGAGGGGAGGGGGGGTGGAGATGGGGAGGGAGGGGGGGTGGAGATGGGGAGGGGAGGGGGGTGGTGGAGATGGGGGAGGGGAGGGGGGTGGTGGAGATGGGGGAGGGGAGGGGGGTGGTGGAGATGGGGGAGGGGAGGGGGGGTGGAGATGGGGGAGGGGAGGGGGGTGGTGGAGATGGGGGAGGGGAGGGGTGGAGATGGGGGAGGGGAGGGGGGTGGTGGTGATGGGGGAGGGAGGGGGGGTGGAGATGGGGGAGGGGGGGTGGAGATGGGGGAGGGGAGGGGGGTGGTGGAGATGGGGAGGGGAGGGGGGGTGGAGATGGGGGAGGGGAGGGGGGTGGTGGAGATGGGGGAGGGGAGGGGGGTGGATGGGGGAGGGGGGGGTGGAGATGGGGGGGGTGGAGATGGGGGAGGGGGGGTGGAGATGGGGGAGGGGAGGGGGGTGGAGACGGGGGAGGGGAGGGGGGGTGGAGACGGGGGAGGGGAGGGGGGGTGGAGACGGGGGGGGGTGTGGAGACGGGGGGGTGTGTGTGGAGACGGAGGGGGGGTGGAGGGATGGGGGTGAAGGGTGGTTGGAGAGGGGGGTGTGGGTGGAGAAAGGGGAGGGGGGTGGAGACGGGGGAGGGGGGTGGAGAAAGGTGAGGGGGGGGTGGAGAAAGGGGAGGGGGTTGTGGAGAAAGGGGAGGGGGGGGTGGAGAAAGTGGAGAGGGGGGTGGAGAAAGTGGAGAGGGGGGTGGAGAAAGTGGAGAGGGGGGTGGAGAAAGGGGAGAGGGGGGTGGAGAGAGAGGAGGGGGGGAAGAGTGAGGAGGAGGAGGGGGCGAGAGAGAGGAGGAGGAGGGGGGAGAGGAGGAGGAGGGGGGCAGCGAGAGGAGGGCGGGGTGGGATGGAGGGTGGTGGGAGAAGACGAGGGGGGAGGCGCGAGGTGGTTGAGCGGAGAGGGGGAGGATGGAGGGGGAGGGACAATGGGGCAGGAGAGAAGGCAGAGTGGAGTGAGGGGAAGAGGAGGGAGTGGTGTGGATGAGGAAGAAAGATGGGAAAGGTGGAGATGAGGGAAACCGGGTTGGGTGGAGGGGCGGGGGCTAGATCTGTGCATCTCCTTAAATCCAGCAGATGTAGGAGCAGAAGGAGGCCATTCGGCCCATCGAGTCTGCTTCCCCACTCAATGAGATCGTGGCTGCTCTGATTAAATCCTCACTCCACTTTCCCACCTTATCCCCATAACCCCCAATTCCCTCACTGAATACAAATCAGTCTGTCTCAGCCTTGAACATGCTTAACGCCCCAGCCTCTACAGCTCTCTGCGGTAAAGAATTCCACAGATTCACTACCCGCTGAGAGAAGAAATTCCACTCATCTTTTTTTAAATATGTGGGGAGGGGATAGCACAGTGGTTAGCACAGTTGCATCACAGCTCCAGGGTCCCAGGTTCGATTCCCGGCTTGGGTGACTGTCTGTGCGGAGTCTGCACGTTCTCCCCGTGTGTGCGTGGGTTTCCTCCGGGTGCTCCGGTTTCCTCCCACAGTCCAAAGATGTGCAGGTTAGGTGGATTGGCCATGATAAATTGTCCTTGGTGATCAAAAAGGTTAGGAGGGGTTATTGGGTTGCGGGGATAGGGTGGAAGTGTGGGTCGATGCAGACTCGATGGGCCGAATGGCCTCCTTCTGCACTGTATGTTCTATAAATCCTCTCAGCATCGACCCTGCCAAGCCCCTGAGACTCCGATTTGTCTCTCATTCTTCTACACTCCAGTGAGTACAGGCTGAACCTACTCAACATCTCCTCGATATAAAATCCCTCCTTCTCGGGATCAACCTAGTGAACCTTCTCAGGACTGCCTCCAATGTCAGTACATCTTTTCTTAGATAAGGGGATGAAAACTGTCCACAGTGTTCCTGGGGCGGTCTAGCTCGTGCCTTGTTTTGTTTTACAAAGACTTCCTTATTTTTATTCTCCGTTCCCTTTGGCCCAAAGGCCAACATTCCATTTGTCTTCCCAATTACCTGCTGAAATTGCAAGCTAGCTTTTTGAGATTCCCGTTATGGTCTTTTGCACATCACTGATTTTAATCGCTTTCCCATCGAGGTGCCAAGATTCCCAACACCAATAAATGCCTCCTTAAAATTCATCCCCGTGTCGCTTGCCTTCCATTCAACAAGTTCCTTTAAACCTCCTCAGCTTTTGATCTCTGTCCTAGTCTCTGCTGATGGGGCTCAGTGTCAAATCGTCTTTGTGTTCCTGTGAAACAACTTGAGATGTTTATATGGAAGTTACTATAGAAATGCAAGTTGTTGATATGTAGCTCCCTTGCTGGGGATAACTTTACAAGGACCGGCTTAGTTAAACGCAGCTAGATGTGACGAGCATCTGCAGACTGCTTGAGAGCAATGCCAACTCTTTCGAGGCATTAAATATTGAAGTATTTTCATTGGTATCTGTTCATCTTTTACAGAGTGGAACAGGAGGAACTGATAACCGAGAATGGGTTTGTGAGCAGCAACTCTCCAGCTCAGCTGAGGGTGAAGTCAAAGAAGAGACACCGACAGCAGTCAACTGACAGACATGAGTCACAAAGTGAAAATGGTCAGAAAAAGAAAAGAAAAGATGCTGGACTGAGCAGAAAGAAGACGCACGATTCCACAGCAGAAACTGTTTCAGGGGCAAGTATGGAGAGTTTGAAGAAACGAAAAAAGACAGAAGGTGATGCAAAGTATAATATTCAAAAGAAACATAAAAAGAAAAAAGATAAATCTAGCAAAGATCAAACCAATGGAGATCGTTCCCACAAAAGAGCCAGGTCTGGATCTTTCGGAAAACCTCTCTCCGAGCCCATTCTCTCAAAACAAGGGGAGGAAAAGAACGATTCAGATAATTGTACATCACACAGAAAGCTCACAGTACAGGAAATGGTCAGTGAATGTTCATCCAGCAACACCAGTGAGGATGAACATCCGTCATCAGAAAATCCTCAGCTGGCAACAGTTGGCACCATTACCAAGACCGAGGGCACAGACAGTTCAGCAAAGAAGAGTTCC
Source organism: Scyliorhinus torazame (assembly GCF_047496885.1). Taxonomy (NCBI): domain Eukaryota; kingdom Metazoa; phylum Chordata; class Chondrichthyes; order Carcharhiniformes; family Scyliorhinidae; genus Scyliorhinus; species Scyliorhinus torazame. The sequence continues at coordinate 168,973,853 of NC_092724.1, forward strand.
AACTCTCGAACCGGGAAGAGACACGTGCAGACTAAACTTACCACCAAAATAGCAGGAGAAAGGGCAGCCAGCAGCTCTGGCCCACTGAGCAGTGACTCTGAAACACCTGTGGTTAAGAAAGCGTTTGCTCTGGAGCCTGAAGCTTTACCTTCAGTGGAAAGAATACCTGGTTGCTCTGAAAATGCTGCAAAAGATTTGTCTGAAGCTTCCTCCGACTCTGAAGACTCTGAATCAGGAAAAAGTGGCAGCAAACTGACAGGTGCTGACACTGTCACGCCAGGCAAAGCTGGCAACGAGGGCCGCCAGGCCACTGCCAACGTACAACCAGGTCAAGTGGGAAATGGCAAGTTTGGACATGGCAATGGAAGAGGGCGAGGGCGAGGATTTGGTGGCTTCCCATGGGGAGTCCGGCAGCAATGTGGTGTGTTACGGGGAAGGGGCAGAGGAGCCGGCATCTTTTATTATAACTATGAAAACAGCCAGGAACCAAAACCTGGAGAATCAAAAGAAACTGTGACAAATAAGCATGTTGTTGTTGAGGTGAGTGGATCTGTGGGGGGTGCGATTTCTGCTCACTGCACAGTAATCCGAGCTGGCGAAGTGGGTGGGGGTACTGAATGTAGGACCAGGTTAGAATGTGGCTTGTGCACAATGCTGCTAGCGATCTAATCACCTTGCGCTGTGTCTAGGCTTGCACAGGAAGATTGCTCAATTTGCTGAGGCACTGCCAGAGTTAGTGCTTTCAAGAAAGAAGGGGGAGGTGGGGAATCATAATCAAATCAAATGGTTCCCTTGGAGGAATTGAAAGCAGTTTGTTTACTGAGAGATTAATTCAAGGACTACATGTTTAAAATGAGCATTGCAGTGTTTGGGAGTGGAAGCACCTCTGGGATTTGTTGCCTGGACTGTGCTGAAGGCCAGGGCTATAATGCAAGGTGACACTTAGCTTTACCTGACATTAGTGCAGGAGCTTCCTACCATACCCTTCACTGCTACCACCGGAGAATTACAAGTCTTTTCACTGTCTCTATCGCTGAACTGTTGCAACCTTTCCAGGAGTTAAAACAGAAGCTTGGAATAGACTCAGAGAACCTCTACATTGCAGCGGAAGACCATTCCGCCTAATCAGGCTTGCACCGACCCTTTGAATGAGCACTCTACCCATGCCCACTCCCCCCTCCCCATAACTTAAACTTGCACATCACTGGACACTGGAGGGGCAATTTATCATGGCCAATCCCCCTAACCTGCACATCTTTGGACTGTGCGAAGAAACCGGAGCACCCGGAGGAAACCCACGCAGACGCGGGGAGAAAGTGCGAACTCCCTACAGACAGTCACCCAAGGCGGGAATTGAACCTGGGTCCCCGGCGCTGTGAGGCATCAATGCTAACCACTGTGCCACCGTGACTCCCCAAGCTTGATGCTCTCCTGTGAGTCTGCCTGTAGTCCCAGTGCTGCCCCTTCTGGAAAACTGTGAGGAAAGGGTACTTCGCTCCAGGAGTGACTCCACACAAAAATAGGGATATGTTTATTAAAACACATTTTACTATTACTTCAGTATTCAACTAACTTTAACATCATAAAATAAATAACTTACAATTTACCAGTTCATAGTGCAGAAGGAGGTCATTCAACCCATTTGAGTTTGCACTGACCCTTCGAAACTACCCCACCTAGGCCCAATCCCCCGCAACCCCACCCAAGCTTTAGACATTAAGGGGCAATTTAGCATGGCAAATCCACCTAACCACCTAATCACAGTTAAGCATTGTTTAACAATAAAAGTAAACATTTTAACTCCTAGCTGCTTTCTTCTCTATGTCCAATCAAGGAAATCCCAACACAGGTTTTAGATACAGTTGGCAAATTATTTGCTGTATAGAGATGTCTTGGAGAGAGATCCTTCAGGAAACAGCCTGTAGATTCTTGTCTGTGTCAAGCCACTGTTTAATTTGACAACTCTCTCCAGAAGCTGATCTGTTCACAGCCAAATCTAAACTGACTGACTCAAAACCTGACTGCCCTAACCATAATGCTTCAGCCCCTGGTCCTTCCTATTAAAAACCTGACTGCCCTAACCATAATGCTTCAGCCCCTGGTCCTTCCTATTAAAAACCTGACTGCCCTAACCATAATGCTTCAGCCCCTGGTCCTTCCTATTAAAAACCTGACTGCCCTAACCATAATGCTTCAGCCCCTGGTCCTTCCTATTACTTACATCATCCTTATCCCACTCAAATTCTATTTTGATTACTTAAGTTTAAAAACAGTGTCTCTAATTATCTACTTCCCAGAAATCATAACAAAAAACCATTAGACTTGTCCTTTTAAAGCCAGCATGGTTTGAAATAAGGATGATCTCAATTTTTACAAAGTCTTAAAAACTTTACTGCAGCAGATACATACCCACACTAACCCAGGTCAGACCCCCCCCCCCCCCCCCCCCCCGCTTCATCCACATTCACGCATTGTGTTGAGAATATCCTGACACGAACAAACAAAGAACAAAGAAATGTACAGCACAGGAACAGGCCCTTCGGCCCTCCAAGCCCGTGCCGACCATACTGCCCGACTAAACTACAATCTTCTACACTTCCTGGGTCCGTATCCTTCTATTCCCATCCTATTCATATATTTGTCAAGATGCCCCTTAAATGTCCCTATCGTCCCTGCCTCCACTACCTCCTCCGGTAGTGAGTTCCAGGCACCCACTACCCTCTGCGTAAAAAACTTGCCTCGTACATCTACTCTAAACTTTGCCCCTCTCACCTTAAACCTATGCCCCCTAGTAATTGACCCCTCTACCCTGGGGAAAAGCCTCTGACTATCCACTCTGTCTATGCCCCTCATAATTTTGTATACCTCTATCAGGTCGCCCCTCAACCTCCTTCGTTCCAGTGAGAACAAACCGAGTTTATTCAATCGCTCCTCATAGCTTATGCCCTCCATACCAGGCAACATTCTGGTAAATCTCTTCTGCACCCTCTCTAAAGCCTCCACATCCTTCTGGTAGTGTGGCGACCAGAATTGAACACTATACTCCAAGTGTGGCCTAACTAAGGTTCTATACAGCTGCAACATGACTTGCCAATTCTTATACTCAATGCCCCGGCCAATGAAGGCAAGCATGCCGTATGCCTTCTTGACTACCTTCTCCACCTGTGTAGCCCCTTTCAGTGATCTGTGGACCTGTACTCCTAGATCTCTTTGACTTTCAATACTCTTGAGGGTTCTACCATTCACTGTATATTCCCTACCTGCATTAGCCCTTCCAAAATGCATTACCTCACATTTGTCCAGGTTAAACTCCATCTGCCATCTCTCCGCCCAAGTCTCCAGACAATCTAAATCCTGCTGTATCCTCAGACAGTCCTCATCGCTATCCGCAATTCCACCAACCTTTGTGTCGTCTGCAAACTTACTAATCAGACCAGTTACATTTTCCTCCAAATCATTTATATATACTACAAAGAGCAAAGGTCCCAGCACTGATCCCTGTGGAACACCACTGGTCACAGCCCTCCAATTAGAAAAGCATCCCTCCATTGCTACCCTCTGCCTTCTATGGCCTAGCCAGTTCTGTATCCACCTTGCCAGTTCACCCCTGATCCCGTGTGACTTCACCTTTTGTACTAGTCTACCATGAGGGACCTTGTCAAAGGCCTTACTGAAGTCCATATAGACAACATCTACTGCCCTACCTGCATCAATCATCTTAGTGACCTCCTCGAAAAACTCGATCAAGTTAGTGAGACACGACCTCCCCTTCACAAAACCGTGCTGCCTCTCACTAATACGTCCATTTGCTTCCAAATGGGAGTAGATCCTGTCTCGAAGAATTCTCTCCAGTAATTTCCCTACCACTGAAGTAAGGCTCACCGGCCTGTAGTTCCCGGGATTATCCCTGCCACCCTTCTTAAACAGAGGAACAACATTGGCTATTCTCCAGTCCTCCGGGACATCCCCTGAAGACAGCGAGGATCCAAAGATTTCTGTCAAGGCCTCAGCAATTTCCTCTCCAGCCTCCTTCAGTATTCTGGGGTAGATCCCATCCGGCCCTGGGGACTTATCTACCTTAATATTTTTTAAGACACCCAACACCTCGTCTTTTTGGATCACAATGTGACCCAGGCTATCTACACCCCCTTCTCCAGACTCAACATCTACCAATTCCTTCTCTTTGGTGAATACTGATGCAAAGTATTCATTTAGTACCTCGCCCATTTCCTCTGGCTCCACACATAGATTCCCTTGTCTATCCTTCAGTGGGCCAACCCTTTCCCTGGCTACCCTCTTGCTTTTTATGTAAGTGTAAAAAGCCTTGGGATTTTCCTTAACCCCACTTAACGAGGGAGTGCAGCAAGTGACTGTTTATGACCCTCAATCACTTTGATAGTTTTTGTATTTCTCTCTTTGAACAGAATCCACCAGAGGTTCCAAAGAAAGACTACAGCAAATTTCCACTGCTGGCTGCACCACCTCAAGTGGGGGAAAGAATTGCCTTTAAGGTAACCTTGCTTAATAGATTCTGGCAGATTCTACACTTGTTTAACCATGTCCTGACCTTGAATGGAGTAAAGACTAAACATATTAGTATTGATATTTCAATGGGATTCTGTGGGTGCTGTTCTTGAGCGAGTACAGAGTGGTGCCTGGAAAATAACTCCAGGAATTCAGCATTTAAATAATTTGGATAAGCTCCGCAAGTTCTATTTGTTTCTTCAGAAAAGTGGTGACTTTGAGAGTTGTGACAATTTCAGTTGAGAAAAACAGTGGGTTAAAGGTTCACCTCCTATGGGCTGCCTGGTGGAAATGAGAAGCTAAAGTATTTGTGGAGGAATTGGGGAAATACTGAACTGTAGACAACATTGAAACAGAACGTCTAACTGGGGTTGGGTGGAGGCAGGTTTGTACTCGGGGGTCCAGGGTTACTGTACAAGGAATGGGATCAGCCTGTTCTTGAGTCTCGACAATCTAACATGGTTCATTTTGATTTTCTCCTAAGATGTTGGAACTGTCTGAAAACTACACCCCTGAGTTATCAGATTACAAGGTAATATTTCAGAATGGATGAACATTTTGCACTGGCTGGGAGGGCAGGAGAGGGGCATTGGGCTGTAAGTGGGGATTGGGGTGATGGAGGGTAGAGTAGGGGCAGCATTGAGTGAGTGGGGGATGTGGAGTTCGTGGTTGTAGGTGCGAAAGAACTGCTGGGAAGTGGGTAAGGGAGTGGAAGAGGGAGAGCAGGAGAGTGGTGGTAATCTGATGAGTTGTGGATGCAGAGCAGGTGAGGTTGGATGCTGGCAAATGGAATGGTGACGAGGAACAAATGTGGGATGGCCTGGTTGTGTGTGTGTGGGGGGGCAGCATTGGAGGGGAGACTGGGGAAAGCAATTCAGGTAGTGGGAGGGAGCAGTGGAAGCAGGTGCCTTGCAGGGGCTGGTGGCTGAGGTTGGGGACATGAGGAGAGGAAGCAGGACGAGTGGGGTCTGGTACCAATTGAGGCTGAAAGCTGAAGCAAGGTTAAATGGAGAATGGATGGGATTGCAGGTGTGGTTGGCTGAGCTGGAAGAACCAGGTCACTTCCCATATCCTCCAGCCTGACTCTGAAAACTTTGTTTAAAGGAAGGAAGACTCCTGAGTTACAATGCCAGTACACAACAAGTGGAACTCTGTGTGGATTCCATATCAACAGGTGAGGCTCTCTCTGTGATAACTGTCTGCGCACATTCTTCTGGAATAATTACAGTTTTGAAACTACAGGAGCTGAGATCATATCAAATAAATTCTCAAGACCAACAAACAACGGACCCAGAATCCATTCCACATTTACACTCTGTTTCCAGAGTTCTGTCAGGGCAGTGGTAGTGACCTCAATGAGCCTGAGTAGGAGAAAGCATCGAGTATCTCTTCTCCACCACTACCCAGTGACCTCTGCCGAGAGCCATGCGAACGTTAAGTGACAACAGGCTCAAGTGTGATGTCCCCCACATTTGAAACACTTGGTGACTCACTGTTCGAGCTTGTGGTTAAAGAATTGGTTAGATGCTGAAATCTAGGGGCTGGTTTAGCACACTGGGCTAAATCGCTGGCTTTTAAAGCAGACCCAGGCAGGCCAGCAGCACGGTTCAATTCCCGTACCAGCCTCCCCGAACAGGCGCCGGAATCTGGCGACTAGGGGCTTTTCACAGTAACTTCATTTGAAGCCTACTTGTGACAATAAGCGATTTTCATTTCATTTTCATTTCAAGTGCAGGCCGCCCAGAGAAGTCTGCGTTGATATAATGTTAATTAGAAAGCTCCAGGGAAGCTACTATTCTGGCCCCGCGTCTAGTCTATTCCTGTTGAGTGTATGCCTACTTGTGACAATAAAGATTATTATATTATATATTAAAATTGCAATTTTTTAATGCTTTGGCTTGTACCGCGGAATTGCTTCACATATTGTATTATTTTATTCTAGAAAATTCTAAAGAGCCTGGAAAGTTTGACCTTATTTATCAAACAGAGAGTGGTGAGGATGTGGTGGAGTATGCGGTGACGAGGGAACCCCAGGTATGTGAGGTGGAAACGAACAGGTACCCTCAGGATCTTCCCTGAGGGAAATGACAACACTGGCTTGCATCAATCCAGGTTCTGTATTGTGGTGAGGAGTTGGAAAGAAAAGAGAGAACATTCATTTCTATAGAGCCTTTCACAGCCTCAATGCCTCACAGCTTAACAGCCTATGAAATACATTTGAAGCGTTTTAATGTAGGTAACCTGGCAGCCACATTGTGCACAGCAATGAGTATCTGGGTGTGTGTGTGTCTGTGGGTGGGTGAGTGTAATAATCTTTATTGCCACAAGTCGGCTTACATTAACACTGCAATGAAGTTACTGTGAAAAGCCCCTAGTCGCCACACTCCGGCGCCTGTTCGGGTACACTGAAGGAGAATTCAGAATGTCCAATTCACCTAACAAGCACGTCTTTCGGGACTTGTGGGAGGAAACCGGAGCACCCGGAGGAGACCCATGCAGACACAGAGAACGTACAGACTCCACACAGACAGTGACCCAAGCCAGGAATCGAACCTGGGACCCTGGAGCTGTGAAGCAACAGTGCTAACTGCCATGTTGTCCGTGGCTGGAGAGGGTGTTTGTGGGTGCAGGGGAGGTTTCTCAGTCAGCCTGTCGGCCAAATCAGTATCAGTGCAGATCCCACCCGGCCAAGTTGTGAAGTTGACCAGTGTAACTCTGGTAATGCGTGCTGGCTGGAAAGGTGCTAGATTATCCCTGACGTTAATCACCCTTACCCCATATTACCTGTTAGTCATTCCCAGTTCCTCTGGGTAACTGGACTATATATGCTGCCTTGCTAACTACCTATCATATCTCTCTGTTGCTGTACTTTATTCACAATTCCAACCCTTTAATTGTCCTGTTTCTCATTCTGTTCTTGCAGGTATCTGAAAGTTGGAGTTCACTGGTTGAACCTCGTCTGATTGTGACACCTGCTGCTGAGTCAGTTGCTGTGAACCTTGTCTAACTAACTCATTCCCCCTCCCTGCTCTCAACCCTTGCTCTGCACGAATGCCTCTGCCAACCTCGCAGTTCCCCACAGCACTGAGTCTCGGCCACAATAATGTTGTGCTACTTGCGGGGTCAGTAGCTGATGTTTCGAGCAGTCACGTTGTATATTTTCTGAGATTGCAGTTCTGGTCGAATGATAACTTGTGAATTGTTTAATAAATGCCTTTTTTTCTAATCTTGTTTTTGATGTTGCTTATATTTTTCTGTGCTTTTAAACAATGTGAAGGAGATACTGAATGGTCTCCTGTGTTGCATTATTCTTTAGTTCTGTGGCTCAACGTGTCTCACAGGCCAGAGTGTGAACGCTTCTTCCAATAGACATTGGACCACTAGAAAATGTGGCTGGAGAAGTAATAAAGGAAACCAAGAAATGGCAGACAAACTGAATGGTTACTTTACATCAGTCTTCACGGTGGAGGATGCCAGAGCTCCAGGAGAACCAGGGGGCAGAAGTGAGTGGACTGGCCATCACTAAGGAGAAGGTTCTGGGGAAACTGAAGGGTCAGAAGGTGGTAACGTCACCTGGACCGGATGGACTACACCCCAGGGTCCTAAAAGAGATAGCTGAGGAAATTGTGGAGGCATTAGTGATGATCTTTCAGGAATCACTGGAGGCAGGAAGGGTCCCAGAGGACTGGAAAGTGGCTAATGTAACACCGCTGTTTAAGAAGGGAGGGATGCAGAAGATGGAATTTATAGGCCGGTTAGCCTGACTTGGGTCATTGGTAAGATTTTAGAGTCCGTTATTAAAGATGAGATTGCGAAGCACTTGGAAATGCATGGTAAAAGAGGACTGAGTCAGCACGACTTTGTCAAAGGGAGGTCATGTCTGACAAACCTGTTAGAATTCTTTGAGGAGGTAACAAGGAAGTTGGTCAAAGGAGAACCAGTGGACGTGATTTATTTAGATTTCCAGAAGGCCTTTGACAAGGTGCCGCATAGGAGACTGTTAAATAAGTTAAGAGCCCATTGTATTCAGGGTAAGATCCTGGCATGGATAGAGGATTGGCTGACTGGCAGAAGGCAGAGAGGGGATAAAGGGGTCTTTTTCAGGATGGCAGCCAGTGACTAATGTGCCTCAGGGGTCTGTGCTGGGACCACAACTTTTTGCAATATACATTAATGATCTGGAAGAGGGTACTGAAGGCACTGTTCCTAAGTTTGCAGATGATACAAAGATCTGTAGAGGGACAGGTAGTATTGAGGAAGCAAGGGGGCTGCAGAAGGACTTGGACAGGCTAGGAGAGTGGGCAATGAAGTGACAGCCTCCCCGAACAGGCGGCGGAATGTGGCGACTAGGGGCTTTTCACAGTAGCTTCATTTGAAGCCTACTTGTGACAATAAGCGATTTTCATTTTTTCATTTCATTTCAAATGAAATACAATGTGGAAAAGTGTGAGGTTATGCACTTTGGAAGGAGGAATTTAGGCATAGACTATTTTCTAAATGGGGAAATGCTTTGGAAAGCAGAAGCACAAAGGGACTTGGGAGTCCTTGTTCACGATTCTCTTAAGGTTAACGTGCAGGTTCAGTCGGCAGTTAGGAAGGCAAATGCAATGTTGGCATTCATGTCAAGGGGGCTAGAATACAAGACCAGGGATGTACTTCTGAGGCTGTATAAGGCTCTGGTCAGACACCATTTGGAGTATTTTGAGCAGTTTTGGGCCCTCTTTCTAAGGAAGGATGTGCTGGCCTTGGAAAGGGTCCAGAGGAGGTTCACAAGAATGATCTCTGGAATGAAGAACATGCCGGATGAGGAACGTTTGAGGACTCTGGGTCTGTACACATTGAAGTTTAGAAGGATGAGAGGGGATCTTATCGAAACTTACAAGATACCGCGAGGCCTGGATAGAGTGGACGTGGAGAGAATGTTTCCACTTGTAGGAAAAACTAGAACCAGAGGACACCATCTCAGACTAAAGGGACGATCCTTTAGAACAGAGGTGAGGAATTTCTTCAGCCAGAGGGTGGTGAATCTGTGGAACTCTTTGCCGCAGAAGGCTGTGGAGGCCAAATCACTGAGTGTCTTTAAGACCGAGATAGAAAGATTCTTGATTAATAAGGCGATCAGGGGTTATGGGGAAAAGGGGATGAGAAAATATCAGCCATGATTGAATGGCGGAGCAGTCTCGATGGGCCGAGTGGCCTAATTCTGCTCCTATGTTTTATGGTCTTATAATAGTTTTAACTACCTTTATCCCATTAGGATTTGTCAAAAAAACCTGTGGGTTTTATGCGTTTGTACAATGTGTGGGGGGGTGGGGGGGCATCTCCCCCCCCCCTTTCCCCTTAACAGGCTTGCACATTCTGCTGCAGGTTACATAGAACCAGAGAAAATAGAAGCAGGAGGAGGCCATACGGCCCTTCGAGCCTGCCCTGTCATTCATTCTGATCCCGCCTCCCCCATATCCCTCGATCCCTTTAGCCCAAGAACAATATCTAATACCTTCTGTAAATTACACAATGTTTTGGCCTCAACTACTTTCTGTGGGAGTGAATTCCACAGATTCCCCGCTCTCTGGGTGAAGAACTTTCTCCTCACCTCAGTCCTAAAATATTTACCCCTTATCCTCAAACTCTGACCCCTAGTCCTGGACCCCCACCCCCACCATCTTTCTGAATCTACCTTGTCCAATCCTTGTAAGTTTCTATGAGATCCCCTCTCACTCTCCTAAACTCCAATGAATATAATCCTAACCCACTTAGTCTCTCCTCATATGACAGTCCCACCATCCCAGGAATCAGTCTGGTAAACCTTCGCTGCACTCCCTCCACAGCAAGAACATCCTTCCTCAGGTAAGGACACCAAAACTGCCCACAACACTCCAGGTGTGGCCTCACCAATGCTCGATACAATTGCAGTAAAATATGTCTATTCCTATTCTCAAATCCACCGCTATGAAGGGCAATATACCATTTGCCTTCTTCCCTGCCTGCTGTACCTGCGCGCTCACTTTCAGCGACTGATGCACGAGGACACCAAGGTCTCGCTGAGTATCCGCCTCTCTCAATTTACACCCATTCAAATAATAATCTGTCATCATACTTTTGCTACTGAAGTGGATAACCTCACATTTATCCACATTATGCTGCATGTGGCCACTCACTCAGCTTGTCCAAATCCCGCTGAAGCATCTCTGCATCCTCCTCACAGCTCACCCTCCCACCCTCCTCAGTATCATCTGGAAATTTGGAGATAATACATTTAGTTCCTTTGTCCAAATCATTAATATATAATGTGAGCAGTTGGGGTCCCAGCACAGATCCCTGCGGTACCCCACTAGTCGCTGCCTGACTATCTGCAAAAGACCCATTCCAACCTTTTGCTTCCTGTCTGCTAACCAGCTTTCTATCCATCTCAAGACACTACCCATAATCCCGTGTGCTTCAACTTTACATAGCAATCCGTTATGTGAGACCTTATTGAAAGCCTTCTGAAAGTCTAAATAAACCACATCCACCGGTTCTCCCTGGTCAAGTCGTCTAGTTACATCTTCAAAGAATTCTAGTAGATTTTTCAAGCATGACTTTTTTTTTCATTAATCCATGCGACTTTGTCGACACTGCTTTCCAAATGCTGTGCTGAAATCCTTGATAATGGACTCCAGCAACTTCCCTACTCCCGACGTTAGGCTCACTGGTCTATAGTTCCCTGTTTTTTTCTCTCTACCTCCCTATTTGAATAGTGGGGTTATATCAGCTACCCCCCCACTCTGGGAACCATTTCAGAATCCAAAGCATTATGGAAAATTATCACCAATGGGTCTCCTATTGCTAGGGTCACTTCCTTAAGTACTCTGGGATGAAGATTATCAGCCCCTGGAGATTTGGCTGTCTTCAATCCCATTGATTTCCCCCAAACCATTTATTTACTAATACTAATTTGTTTCAGCTCCTCACTGAAACTTGTGTTTCTCTGAACTTCCGGTACATTATTCATGTCTTTATTTGTGAAGCAAAGTACAAGTTTAGTTGCTCAGCCATTTCTTTGTTCCGTTATTGGAGTATTGTGTTCAGTTTTGTTCTCCTTACCTGAGAAAGGACATATTGGCACTGGAGGGAGTGCAGAGGAGATTCACTAGGTTGATCCCAGAGTTGAGGGGATTAGATTATGACGAGAGGTTGAGTAGACTGGGACTGTACTCATTGAGACATATAAAATTATGAAGGGAATAGATAGGATAGATGCGGGCAGGTTGTTTCCACTGGTCGGGGAAAGCAGAACTAGGGGGCATAGCCTCAAAATAAGGGGAAGTAGATTTAGGACCGAGTTTAGGAGGAACTTCTTCACCCAAAGGGTTGTGAATCTCTGGAATTCCTTGCCCAGTGAAGCAGTTGAGGCTCCTTCTTTAAACGTTTTTAAGAAAAAGATAGATACCTTTCTAAAGAATAAAGGGATTCGAGGATATGGTGTACGGGCCGGAGAGTGGAGCTGAGTCCACAAAGGTCAGCCATGATCTCATTAAATGGCGGAGCAGGCTCGAGGGGCCAGATGGCCGACTCCTGTTCCTAGTTCTTATGTTATGAATTCCCCCATTTCTGACTAAGGAACCCTTCGTCTGCCTTTGCTGAATTTTAAACTGTTCTCAATCCTCAGGTCCATTGCTTTTTCTTGCTAATGTATGCTTCTTTGAATCTAATACTCTCTCTAATTTCCCTTGTGAGCCATGGTTTGCCCACAGTTCCCTTTCTACTCTTGCGCCAAAAAGGAATAAACAGCGTTTGGATTTCACCTATTTGTTCCTTGAATGCTGCCATTGCCTGCCCGCTGTCCTTCCTTTCAGTAATGTTTCCCAGTCCGTCATAGCCAGCTCATACCTCATCCCATCATAGTTACCTTCACTGAGATTCAGGACCCTGGTCTCAGAATCAACCACCTCACAATCCAGCTTGATAAAGAATTCTACCATTTAAGGATCACTTATCCCAAGGGTTATTCTCTCACAACTAGATTGGCAACTAATCCTTCTTTCATTACACAACACCCAGTCCAGGATGGTCTGTTCACTTGTTCATTCCTCAACGTATTGGTCCAGAAAACCATCCCATACACACTACAGAAACTATTGCACTGTGACTAATTTGCCTTGCCCAATCTATATGCAGATTAAAGTCCCCATATTCACAGATGTTCCTTTATCGCAGCCATCTCGATTTCCTGTCGAAGGCTATTCCCAACATTACCGCTGCAGTTTAGTGGTCTGTATACCACCCCTACGAATATCTTTTGCTCCTTGATGTTTCTTAACTCGACCCAGACAGATTCCACATCACCTGTACACGTTGACGCTGTGACCAAGAAAGCACAACAGCGCCTATACTTTCTCAGGGAACTAAGGAAGTTTGGCATGTCAACATTGTCTCTTAAAGATGTACCATAGAAAGCATCCTGTCTGGTTGCATCACAGCCTGGTATGGCAACTGCTCAGCCCAAGACCATAAGAAACGACAGAGTCGTGAACACCGCCCAGTCCATCACACGAACCCGCCTCCCATCCATTTGTCTTCACTTCCTGCTGCCTTGGGAAAGCGGGCAGCATAATCAAAGACTCCTCACACCAGCTTACTCACTCTTCCAACTTCTTCCATCGGGCAGGAGATACAGAAGTCTGAGAACACGCACGAACAGACTCAAAAACAGCTTCTTCCCCGCTGTTACCAGACTCCTAAACGACCCTCTTATGGACTGAACTGATCTCCACACATCTTCTCCACTGAGTAGTACGACACACTGTGCTTCGCCCGATGCCTGTGTCTATGTATTTACATTGTGTATTTATGTTTGTCCTATGTATTTTCTTGTACGGAATGATTTGTCTGAATTGTACGCAGAACAATACTTTTCACTGACCACAGTGCACTTGACAATAAACATCCAATCCAACTAATACCCGTCATCAATATTGTATCAATATCTTCTTTAATCAACAATGCAACTCCACCACCTTTTCCTTTCTGTCTGTCCTTCCTAAAAACTGAATAGTCTCAATATTTAGTTCCAATCATAGAATCCCTACAGAGCAGAAGGAGGCCATTCAGCCCATCTAGTCAACACTGACCGTCTGAAAGAGCAACGTACCCAGGCCCCACAACCCCACCAAATGTTTTGGACACATCAGAACAGAATCGAGCTCAGTGGTGACATGACCCACAGTCTGGGGGTTACCTGTTCCGAGAGCTGTACAGATGAAGGTAAGACTCTAGCCACACCTGGCTAAGGAAAACACAAGACCCCCTTCATCAGAAACACTTTAGTTGCCATGATGTGGTGAGACGCACAGATCTCCGCACTGCTGTAGTGTAAACAGCTTCACAAAAGGAACCTGCAGGGAACCACTTCATAGAATCACAAGTTTCAATCCTGAATGAGGCCATTCAAGGTCCAAGTCTCACTGAAATCACCCGTCCTCTCTACCCTTCAATTTTTCATATCTTGAGTAAACTCTCCTGAATAACTCAGATTCAATTATCCTTATCCTAATTCATACAAAGATAAGATTCACACTCTGCTGGTTACTGATTTACTGACAAGTGGAGATAATCACCCACAATGTTCCACGTGCAAGTGAGGCATGGAACAGAGAGCGAGTGCAGCTGAACACGTGGCTACAGGGCTGGTGCAGGAGAGAAGGCTTCAGATATGTAGCTCACTGGGATACCTTCAGGGGAAGATGGGACCTGTACATGAAGGACGGGTTGCACCTAAACTGGAGGGGCACCAATATCCTGGGTGGGAGGTTTGCTAGAGCTCTTTGGGAGGGTTTAAACTAGTTTGGCAGGGGGATGGGAACCAGAGCTATGGATCAGAGGATAGGGTAGCTGTTGAACAGGCTGAAATAGTATGCAGCAAGTCTGTGGGGAAGGATAGATAGTTGATAGGGCAAAGTTGCACTCAGTGGAATGGGTTAAAGTGTGTCTGTTTCAATGCAAGGAGTGTCAGGAATAAGGGAGATGAACTTAGAGCATGGATCAGTATTTGGAACTACGATGTTGTGGTCATTACGGAGACATGGATTTCACAGGGGCAGGAATGGTTGTTAGATGTTCCGGGGTTTAGATGTTTTCAGAAGAATAGGGAGGGAGGTAAAAGAGGAGGGGGAGTGGCACTGTTAATTAGGGAGTGCACCACAGCTGCAGAAAAGGAGGTAGTCGAGGAAAACATAGAACATACAGTACAGAAGGATGCCATTCGGCCCATCGAGTCTGCACCGACCCACTTAAGACCTCACTTCCACCCTATCCCTGTAACCCAATAACCCCTCCTAAACCTTTTTGGTCACTAAGGGCAATTTAGCATGGCCAATCCACCTAACCTGCACGTCTTTGGACTGTGGAAGGAAACCGGAGCACCCGGAGGAAACCCATGCAGACACGGGGAGAACGTGCAGACTCCGCACAGATAGTGACCCAGCGGGGAATCGAACCTGGGACCCTGGTGCTGTGAAGCCACAGTGCTAACCACTGTGCTACCGGGTTTGTCTACTGAGTCAGTATGGGTGGAAGTCAGAAACAAGAAAGGAGCAGTCACTTTATTGGGAGTTTTCTATAGACCCCCCAATAGCAGCAGAGAAATGGAGGAACAGATTGGGCGGCAGATCTTGGAAAGATGCAGAAGTAACAGAGTTGTTATCATGGGTGACTTCAACTTCCCTAATATTGACCGGAACCTCCTTATGGCAAATGGTTTGGACGGTGCAGATTTTGTCAGGTGTGTACAGGAAGGATTCCTGACTCAATATGTAGATAGGCCGACTAGGGGGCAGGCCATATTGGATTTGGTGATTGGCAACGAACCAGGCCAGGTGTCAGATGTCCCGGTGGGAGAGCATTTCGGTGACAGTGACCACAACTCCTTGACCTTTACCATAGTCATGGAGAGGGATAGGAACACACAGTGTGGGAAGCTATTCAATTGGGGGAGGAGATATTCTGTCATTAGACAGGAGCTGAGGAGCATAAAGTGGGAACAATTGTTCTTGGGGAAATGCACAACAGTAACGTGGGGATTGTTTGAGGAACATTTGCTGCGAGTGCTGAATAGTTCTGTCCCACTGAGACGAGGAAGGAATGGTAAGGTGAAGGAGCCTTGGATGACAAGAGAAGTGGAGCTTCTCGTCAAGAGGAAGAGGGAAACTTGCGTAAGGTTGAGGAAGCAAGGATCTGACTCGGCTCTAGAGGGTTACAAGGTAGCCAGGAAGGAACTCAAAAATGGACTTAGGAGAGCTAGAAGGGGGCATGAAAAAGCCCTGGCGGGAAGGATTAGGGAAAACCCCAAGGTGTTCTACACTTATGTGAGAAATAAGAGGATGATCAGAGTGAGAGTAGGGCCGATCAGGGATAGTGGATGGAACTTGTGCCTAGAGTCTGAGGAGATGGGGGAGGCCCTAAATGAATACTTTGCTTCAGTATTCACCAGAGAGAGGGACCGTGTTGCTCATGAGAACAGTGTGAACCAGGTTAATAGACTCAAACAGGTTGATATTAAGAAGGAGGATGTTCTGGAAATTTTGAAAAGCATCAGGATAGGTAAGTCCCCTGGGCCTGACTGGATATACCCAAGGTTACTACGGGAAGCGAGGGAGGAGATTGCTGCTCCGTTGGCGATCTTTGCGTCCTCACTCTCCACTGGAGTAGAATCGGATGTTGGAGAGAAGCGAATGTTGTTCCCCTGTTCAAGAAAGGGAATAGGGAAATCCCTGGGAATTACAGACCCATCAGTCTTACTTCAGTGGTGAGCAAAATATTGGAAAGAATTCTGAGAGATAGGATTTATGATTATTTAGAAAAACATAGTTTGATTAAAGATAGTCAGCATGGCTTTGTGAGGGGCAGGTCATGCCTCACAAGCCTCATTGAATTCTTTGAGGAAACATTCGGGACCTTCAAGCAGCTATTGGATAGGTACATGGATTACGGTAGAATGATATAGCGTAGATTAATTTGTTCTTAAGGGCAGCATGGTAGCATTGTGGATAGCACAATTGCTTCACAGTTCCAGGGTCCCAGGTTCGATTCCGGCTTGGGTCACTGTCTGTGCGGAGTCTGCACGTCCTCCCCGTGTGTGCGTGGGTTTCCTCCGGGTGCTCCGGTTTCCTCCCACAGTCCAAAAATGTGCAGGTTAGGTGGATTGGCCATGATAAATTGCCCTTAGTGTCCAAAATTGCCCTTAGTGTTGGATGGAGGTGTTGACCTTGGGTGGGGTGCTCTTTCCAAGAGCTGGTGCAGACTCAAAGGGCCGAATGGCCTCCATCTGCACTGTAAATTCTTTGATAATCTATGATTAATCTAGGACAAAGGTTCGGCACAACAACGTGGGCCGAAGGGCCTGTTCTGTGCTGTATGTTTCTATGTTCTATGTGACGAGACACATTGATGAAGGTCGGGCAGTGGATGTAGTGGATATGGATTTCAGTAAGGCATTTGATAAGGTTCCCCATGGTAGGCTCATTCAGAAAGTTAGGGGGCATGGGATACAGGGAAATCTGGCTGTCTGGATACAGAATTGGCTGGCCAAAAGAAGACAATGAGTGGTAGTGGATGGAAAGTATTCCGCCTGGAGGTCGGTGACCAGTGGTGTCCCGCAAGGATCTGTTCTGGGGCCTCTGCTCTTTGTTGTTTTTATAAATGACTTGGATGAGGAAGTGGAAGGGTGGGTTAGTAAGGGTTTCCCGTTGACACAAAGGTTGGTGGAGTTGTAGATAGTGTCGAGGGCTGTTTCAGGTTACAACAGGACATTGATAGGAGGCAGAGCTGGGCTGAGAAGTGGCAGATGGAGTTCAACCTTGATAAATGTGAAGTGATTCATTTTGGACGGTTGAATTTGAATGCTGAATACAGGGTTAAAGGCAGGATTCTTGGAAGTGTGGAGGATCAGAGGGATCTTGGGTCCACGTACATAGATCCCTCAAAGTTGCCACCCAGGTTGATAGGGTTGTTAAGAATGCGTATGGTGTGGTGGCTTTCATTAACAGGGGGATTGAGTTTAAGAGCCGCGAGGTTTTGCTGCAGCTTTATAAAACCCTGGTTAGACCACACTTGGAATATTGTGTCCAGTTCTGGTGGCCTCATTATAGGAAGGATGTGGATGCTTTGGAGAGGGTGCAGAGGAGATTTACCAGGATGCTGCCTGGACTGGAGGGCATGTCTTAGGAAGAAAGGTTGAGGGAGCTAGGGCTTTTCTCACTGGAGCGAAGAAGGCAGAGAGGTGACTTGATAGAGGTGTACAAGGTGAGGAGAGGCATGGATAGAGTGGATAGCCAGAGACTTTCCCCCAGGGTGGAAATGGCTGTCACGAGGGGACATAATTTTAAGGTGATTGGAGGAAGGTATAGGGGAGATGTCAGAGGTCGGTTCTTTACACAGAGAGTGGTGGGTGTGTGGAATGCGCTGCCAGCAGAGGTGGTGGAGTCTGAGTCATTCGGGACATTTAAGGGACTCTTAGACAGGCACATGGAATGTAGTAAATTGAAGGGGTGGAGGTTAGGTTGATCTTAGATTCGAATAAATGGTCGGCACAACATTGTGGGCCGAAGGGCCTGTACTGTGCTGTACTGTTCGATGTTCTCTTATGTCAGCCTCGCCCTCCCAATCTCTAACTCTTGCATTTATTACTAGTTCTCTATTCCTGAGAATGTAATCCTAATCTCTCTAATTGCAGAGTTGGCTTTTTTCTGCTCCGCTCTATGTGTCTGTCCAGGTTAAAGAGGTGTGAATTGTCTCAAGCCAGGACAGTTGGTAGGATTTCACAAGCCCAGGTCAGATGGTGGGGGGGGTGAATGTAATGCGACATGAATCCCAGGTCCCGGTTGAGGCCGCACTCATGTGTGCGGAACTTGGCTATAAGTTTCTGCTCGGTGATTCTGCGTTGTCGCGGGTCCTGAAGGCCGCCTTGGAGAACGCTTACCCGGAGATCAGAGGCTGAATGCCCTTGACTGCTGAAGTGTTCTCCGACTGGAAGGGAACATTCCTGCCTGGTGATTGTCGCGCGATGTCCGTTCATTCGTTGTCGCAGCGTCTGCATGGTCTCGCCAATATACCACACCTCGGGACATTCCTGCAGTGTATGAGGTAGACAACGTTGGCCGAGTCGCATGAGTATGTACCGCGTACCCGGTGGGTGGTGTTCTCACGTGTAATGGCGGTATCCATGTCGATGATCTGGCACGTCTTGCAGAGGTTACCATGGGAGGGTTGTGTGGTGTCGTGGTTCTGAAGGCTGGGTAGTTTGCTGCAAACAATGTTTGGGTCTGTTTGAGGTTGCAGAATCTACAGACGCTGAAAGACTCCCTCGTACGAACGGGATATGGTGCTTCACTCATCGATCGACAGTTCCAACGCACCACAGCAAAAGACCGCACCGACTTCCTCAGAAGACAAACACGGGACACAACCGACAGAATACCCTTCGTCGTCCAGTACTTCCCCGGAGAGGAGAAACTACGACAACTTCTTCACAGCGTTCAACACGTCATCGATGAAGCCAAACATTTTGCCAAGGCCATCCCCACACCCCCACTACTTGCCTTCAAACAACTGCGCAGACACAGAAAATCACCCAAGGCCGGAATTGAACCCAGGTCCCTGACGCTGTGAGGCAGTAGTGCTAACCACTGTGTCACCATGCCGCCAGCAATTCTACAAGATGACCATCCTTGGTCACCTTGGAGCCATGTCTCAGTGATCCCAACGATATCAGATCCCTTTACATCTATCTGCAACTAATTCATCCATTTTATTCCGAGTGAGAGCTCCAGGCCTTTTCACTCCAATATTAATGGCGTTTCTCTGCCCCTCACCACTCTCCATTGTGACTGACAGGCCATCTCCTACAGCTAGAAGAATAACTGCATTTTATGGCATTTCTTGAAACTCCCTAACAGCACTGAGGGAGAACCTTCAACTCCTGCATATTCCGAATGAATACTTTAAATCTTTCCCTGCCAATCTGTCACAATGGATACTGGTGGAGACAGTGGTTAAGAAGACATATGGTGTACTTGCCTGTAGTAGCCGAGGTTTAGAGTTTAAGAGCAGGGAGGTTATGCTGGGACTGTATAAAACGTTGTTTGGCCACAGCTAGAGTATTGTGTGCAGTTCTGGAATCCACATTATAGGAGGGATGTGATAGCACTGGAAAGGGTGCAGAGGAGTTTTACAGGATGTTGCCTGGGCTGGAGAGTGTTAGTTATGAAGAGAGATTGGATAGACTGGGGTTGTTTTCCTTGGAGCAGAGGAGACTGAGGGGGGACATGATTGAGATGTATAAAATTGCGAGGGGCACAGATAGAGTAGACAGGAAGACACTTCTCCCCTTGGGGGAGGGGTCAATGCCCAGGGGACAGAGATTTAAGGTGAGGAGCGGGAGGTTTAGAGGGGATGTGAGGAAAATCCTTTTTACCCAGAGGAGGGTGGGAGTCTGGAACTCGCTGCCTGAAGGGGTGGTGGAGGCAGAGACCCTCAGAACATTTCAGAAGTATTTAAAAATAATCTTTATTAGTGTCACAAGTAGGCTTCCAATAACACTGCAACAAAGTTACTGTGAAAATCCCCTAGTCGCCACATTCCGGCGCCTGTTCGGGTACACTGAGGGAGAATTCAGAATGTCCAATTCACCTAACAGCACGTCTTTCGGGACTTGTGGGGGGGAACCGGAGCACCCGGAGGAAACCCACGCAGACCCGGGGAGAACGTGCAGACTCCACACAGACAGTGACCCAAGCCGGAATTCTAACCCGGGTCACTGGCGCTGTGAAGCAACAGTGCTAACCACTGTGCTACCGTGCCACCCGCATTGGAAGTGCACTTGCATTGCCGAGGCATACAAGACTATGGGCCAAGTGCTGGGAAATGGGATTAGAATGGTTAGGTGGTTGTTCCTGACTGGCGCAGACTCAATGGGCCGAAGGGCCTTTTCTGTGCTATCGACCTCTATGACATTGAGTGAAGCAGAGTACATCATATGGTTTCGTACTGTGTGTCACTGGTGCAGACTTCTCTCTGCTGATTTTATCTTCTAATGTCTGAAAGCCTGGGTTAAAGAGGGGAAATCCATCCCGATCCTTCGTCGTGATCACCACATTACTGATCCCCGTGTACATCAGAACAGAATCGAGCTCAGTGGTGACATGTCCCACAGTCTGGGGGTTACCTGTTCCGAGAGCTGTACAGATGAAGGTAAGACTCTAGCCACACCTGGCGAAGGAAAACACAAGACCCCCTTCATCAGAAACACTTTAGTTGCCATGATGTGGTGAGACGCACAGATCTCCGCACTGCTGTAGTGTAAACAGCTTCACAAAAGGAACCTGCAGGGAACCACTTCATAGAATCACAAGTTTCAATCCTGAATGAGGCCATTCAAGGTCCAAGTCTCACTGAAATCACCCGTCCTCTCTACCCTTCAATTTTTCATATCTTGAGTAAACTCTCTCCTGAATAACTCAGATTCAATTATCCTTATCCTAATTCACACAAAGATAAGATTCACACTCTGCTGGTTACTGTTTTCCTGACAAGTGGAGATAATCACCCACAATGTCAGCCCCACCCTCCCAATCTCTAACTCTTGTATTCCTGAGAGTGTAATCCTAATGTCTCTAATTGCAGAGTCACCTTTTTTCTGCTCCGCTCCATGTTTCTGTCCATTTTTGAAATGCTAAATCAAGGAGCTGGATTTTAAACCCTCCCACTGGGTGATTTTAGTCAGCTGCCATATAAAATGTGTCAGGTGCCTGATCCACAACTCCCCGCCACCCCCCACCCCCACCCTGACCCACTTCCCACAAGACAGGGTGGGTAAGATGCACGGCCGTCCTTAATCAATTGAGGGCATTAAGTGGGCAATTATTGCCCAGGTTACGGCCCTATAATAATTATAATCTTTATTATTGTCACAGGTAGGCTTACATTCACACTGCAATGAAGTTACTGTGAAAAGCCCCTAGTCGCCACATTCCGGCGCCTGTTCGGGTACACTGAGGGAGAATTCAGAATGTCCAATTCACCTAACAGCACGTCTTTCGGGACCTGTGGGGGGAAACCGGAGCACCCGGAGGAAACCCACGCAGACACAGGGAGAACGTGCAGACTCCGCACTAATCTGCCTCACTGCCAGTGGGAACTGCTTGGCAGTAGTAGTTGGGCAAGAGTGAGAACTCTGATTTAAAACAATGTTTTACAGAGACAGGAAGGAAGAGAGGGCACATGAACTCCAAATTAGTTCAAATTGCCGGCAGCAATCTTCATAAACTTGAGAAAATCCAAAATGTTGCAGCCGATATTCTAATTTACGCCAAGTCCTGTTCACCCATTCCCACTGTACTTGCTGACACAGTGACTCCCGATCCATCCAGCAACACATCCATTTTAAAATAGCCGTCCTTGGGTTTGAATACCTTCCTGACGTTTTTACTCTTTTCTCCCTAACCTCCTCCAGTGCTGCAAACCTATCTCACAAAATCCCAATCCAGTACAGGCTGCTTGTGGACCTCTTACGTCTCCCCCTCTCATCACCCCCCTAGTCCTGTCCAGTCCTGTTAGAATTTTATAAGTCTCTATGAGATCCCCCCTCATTCTTCTGAACTCCAGCGAGAACAATCCCAACCTCGTCAATCTCTCCTCATATGACAGTCCTGCCATCCCTGGAATCAGTCTGGTAAACCTTCGCTGCACTCCCTCGAGAGCAAGAACATCCTTCCTCAGAGAAGGAGACCAAAACTGCCCACAATACTCCAGGTGTGGTCTCACCAAGACCCTGTACAATTGCAGCAACACATCCCTGCTTCTATACTCGAAACCTCTCGCAATGAAGGCCAACATACCAGTAGCCTTCTTTACCGCCTGCTGCACCTGCATGTTTACCTTCAGCGACTGGTGCACAAGGACACCCAGGTCCTGCTGCACACTCCCATCTCCCAATTTACAACCATTCAGGTAGTAATCTGCCTTCCTGTTTTTGCTTCCAAAGAGAATATCCTCACACTTATCCAAATTATACTGCATCTGCCATTGGTTTGCCCACTCACCCAACCTGTCCAGATCTTGCTGTAGGATCCTGCATCCTCGTCACAGTTCACCCTCCCACCTAACTTGGTATCATCTGCAAACTTTGACATGTTACACTTTGTTCCCTCATCCAAATCATTAATATATATTGTGAATAGTTGGGGTCCCAGCACCGATCCCTGTGGTACCCCACTGGTTACTGCCTCCCAATTTGAAAAGGACCCATTAATCCCTACTCTTTGTTTCCTCTCTGCCAACCAGTTTTCTATCCACCTCAGTACATTTCCCCCAATCCCATGCAACTCAGGTGAGTGTCCAGCTGGCGTAGTTAGTAAAATGCTATAATGCTACTACCCCGCTGTCAGGTGACAAAGCCAAGTTTGCATAATCACAGCAGGTGTAGAGAGATACAGCCAGGATCGTGTATCTGTCAGAGCAGTAATCAAAAACACACATCCTCGAGGAAGCTCTGGGACAGCTTGAGATAGCAAAGCTCTCAGCTCCCTGTGACTCGCTGCACCAGGACAGAGGGAGGGGCGTAGCGGTGCGCAGCAGGCTGCAGGTGACTTGTGTTTTTCAGGGTGGCAGCACGACAAGGCATCTGGGAGCCAGGTGAGCTCCAACCTATCTGTATGTCAACAAACCAATAACCTTCACATCTTTAATCCACGTCTATTTCTCAGCATCAAAACCCAAGCTTGGGGCACCTCCCTTCTCACCTGTTGCTCCCTGACGCTAACCTCAACAATGCAGCTGTAAACAACAAGCAGCCGGCA
This sequence comes from Scyliorhinus torazame, assembly GCF_047496885.1. Taxonomy (NCBI): domain Eukaryota; kingdom Metazoa; phylum Chordata; class Chondrichthyes; order Carcharhiniformes; family Scyliorhinidae; genus Scyliorhinus; species Scyliorhinus torazame. The sequence goes on from NC_092724.1 coordinate 168,997,207, forward strand.
GCCATTCTACACAAAATTATTCCATTTCCAGAGAGTGAAAAGGTGTTTCCTGTGCATACGACCACATCAATCCCCCTCACTAACAGTTGGTGTATGCTGTGCTCTGTCGCGATGGGCGCAATTCTCCCATCGGCCTCTGGTTGGTTTGCTGGCAGGCGAGAGCAGTGAATCGAGTGGGAACCCATTAGCCTAGAAACACGTTGCAATTCTCCCATTGGCGGGTTATGAATGCATCAAATAGGAGCAGAGTAAGGCCATTCGTCCGCTCAAACCTGCTCTACATTCAATAAGATCATGGGTGATATGTTTGTGTTTTGAGTTCCAAATTGCCACATACCCCCCAAAACCTTCCATTCTATTGCCCAATAATCTATCCACCTCAGCCTCAAAAATATTCAATGACCCCGCATCCATCCCGTTCTGAGTCGGAGAGTTCCAAATTCTCTCAACTCTCTGAGAGAACAACATTCTCCACATCTCGGTCCGAAAAGGCCGACCCCTGTCCCCTCGTTCTGGACTCACGCACAAGTGGAAATATCCTTTCCACATCCACCTTGTCAGAACCTTAAAAACTTCAATCAAATCACCCCTCACTCTTCCAAACTCCAGTGGACTTTCTTCAAAAGACCACCTGTTCTTTCCAGGGATCAATCCAGTAAATCTCCTCGGGATCAACTCCAACATCCTTCCTTAAATAAGACCAAACCTACACTAAATGGGCGGAATTCTCCCGTAATTGGACTATGTCCCCGTGCCTGTGAAAAAAACGTGCGCGAATCTCTCTGGACTTACCTGGCGTAAGTCCAGGGTGATTCTGCGATTTCCAGAGGGCTAGCAGGGCGCTGGAGTGCTCCTCACAGCTCTGGCTGCTGGTATGGGGCCCTACACCTCTGCTCGGGGGTCCGCGCCTCGCACACCGGCGGCCGCACGGCGCGACATGGCCGATCCACACCGCGGACCGGTACCGACAACATAGGCCCCCCCCCCAGATCGCGCCTGCCCGCTGATCGGTGGACCCCGATCAGAATCCTGGCCATCCTGGAGGCCCCCCCTCCGGTGATGGACTCCCCCGGCCCCCCCACCAGGGCGGCCGTGGACTGAGTCCGCAGCTGCCACGCCGAGTTCCCGCGGGTGGAACCACGAGAGAATCACGCCGGCGGGAGCTCAGCCAGTAAACTTTGGAGAATCGGCGCGGGGGCACGATTGACGGCCCCCGACCGGCGGCACGTGGGCCTGATTCACGGTGATCGGCGACAGGGGAATCGTGGGAGCGGCATCGGTTCTTGTGGTTCCGAGTCCGTGCGTGCGCATGGCGGCGGCCCCCAGCTGCCGTGCCAAGCGCCATGGCGGACTCGGACTGCGGACCAAGACCAAGAAACAAGGTCCCCCCGATTGGCCCCGTGCCGCTTCATCTGACTCGCCCGATCGCTGCCCCGGCCGCCCTTAAGGCCCCCCCCTCCCCCCCGGTGATGGTCCCACCCGCCTCCCACCAGGGCGGCCGCCGCGCGTGAGCCCCGAGCAGCCATACATGATTAGAACCACGCCGGCAGGAACTCGGCCAGTCAGCACTGGAGCATCGCTGGGAGGGCCCCTGGTACTGGACCCCCAGCCGTGCCGCGTAATTCGAGGGTGAGCGATTCTCTGGACCGGGGAATCGCGGGAGCGGCGCCGGGCCCGATTCTCGCGTAAAAGTCGATTCTCCGCCCCCGCGCCAAACGTGATTTTGGCGTGGGGCTGCGGAGAGTGCAGCCCAGGGTCTCACCAATGCCTTGTCAAACTGAAGCATAACATCCTTAATTTTATATTCAATTCCTCTCATAATAAAGGATACAATCCATTCTCCTTGATGATCATTGCTGAACCTACAGTCTTACTCTTTGGGTTTTGCAGATGCCCAGAATACCATTTACCTTTATTTGCATGTCAGGAATACTGATTAAAACAGCTGTGGGTGGAATCTCCCACGCCTCTCAATCGTGCGCGACACCAATGGGAAATCATTCGAAAAAGACTGGCATGCAGAAGGCTGGCAGTTTGTGCGAGACTTCAAGGTGAGTGCAACATATAGCGTGGCAGCATTCTGCTGGCGAAGACTGGGATTCCTACCCTCAAGCTGCATGTGCAGCCTGTCCGTATGGGCAGCACTGTTCAGACTACAGGGGACCCACTCCCTGCCGTCGCTGTCTGTATAGACAGTACTGTGCGGAACTCATGCACCCTCCCCTGCGACCGACCAAAGTTTGCCCAGGGGTGTGGTGTGAGATGAGGGTGGGAGTGTCGAATATGGGGAGGAGAACACAGAAGGAGCAGGGGGAAGGGCAGGGGTGCAGGATGGAAGGCAGAGGGACAGGGAGGTGTGGGAGGAGGATGACCAATGGAAGGCAGAGGGTAGACTGAGGGAAGGGATCAGCAGAACTCAATAGATTCACATCAAAGTCTCAACATTGACAGAGTATGGTAGGAATGCAGCCTCGGAGAGTGAAGGCAATAGTGAAAGAATACAGTGTGTCAGCCATCCCATCAGTGAAGGTCATTCATCACCGGCCAAACTGACTACTCATTGGCCATCAGCAACTGAAAGGTCATTGATATGTCACTTCAAAGAATGGAGCGCAGATCTATATTGTTTTAATCATTTCATTTCCCCCCAGCCAGAGGGCTGCCCCCCCCCCAGCCAGAGGGCTCCGCCCCAGCCAGAGGGCTACCACCCCCACTCCCCCCCCCCCAGCCAGAGGGCTCCCCCCCAGCCAGGGGGCTGGCTCCAGATGTCAGGCCTGCGTATTGGGATGATGTTCACCTCTATAGGTGCACTAGAATCTCAGGGGTACACCTGTATCAGGCACAATGCAATCAAGGCTCCCAATCAGAGCTTCCCTTTCTGCAGCCGTTAGCCATTGATGTGTTCAATGTTTAGTTTCAGAACAAAGGCACCAGGACTCATTTATCCAGAGGGCAATGCTGTGATTCTCCGTGTGAGTCCTCATTCAATGGGAGAGGCAAAGCAGAGACAGGCATTGCAGTGGACAGCTCCCAGGAGGTACTGCCTGGGGCCATGGCCGGGGGGGGGGGGGGGGGGGGGGGTGCGCGGAGCCCGAGCAGGAACAGGAGGGTGAGGAGGACAGACCCAGACAACAGAGACTCACACATCGAGGGTTTATCGTCAAAGTGTCTCCTACTTACAAATGAGTGCGAGGTAGTGCTGGGCACCTGTGATTGTCCAGAGACATTCTTCGTGAAGATCTGATGCCATATGGAGTTGCCTCTGGACCTTGCCCGTGATCAACAGGGACGTGTGCGGAATCTCAGTCCACAAGACATCACCACATAAAAGGGGTCACAGATGTCCATTACAGGAAGGCCCACCATTATGCTAGGTTTGCTGTGGATGAAGAAAGCCAGGCTCAAAGATTGATCAGTTTTGCAGCCATCTCCCAGGAGTGCAGGGCCCATTTGACCATCGCAAGCACATCCTGCACATGTATGTGCGGTGCCCTGGTAGTTACCATGACACCTCCATCCTGCATGATCACAATGTGTTGTGTCCTTCACTACCTGGCAGTGCAGTAAGGTGAGCCCTTGCCAGAAGGTGAACTGAAGAAGGATGAGAGCTGATGAAAAGGTGAAGATGTGAAGGGGCAGAAAGCCCAAGGGGCTCCGTGTCCTTTCCTGTCAATCCGAGAGAGAGCTGGACTCTGTCAGAGCTCACACCCTGCATTCATTGTTGTACTGTTTCACCTCCACTATTTTACAAAGAACAAAGAACAATACAGCACAGGAACAGGCCCTTCAGCCCTCCAAGCCTGTACCGGTCAGGATAACATGATGGACAAGATCTTAGCCTTGGTAGGGCAGCACGGCGACGCAGTGGGTTAGCCCTGCGGCCTCACGGCGCCGAGGTCCCAGGTTCGATTCCCGGCTGGGTCACTGTCTGTGCGGAGTTTGCACATCCTCCCCGTGTTTGCGTGGGTCTCACCCCCACAACCCAAATGGGCAGCACGGTAGCACAGTGCTTAGCACTGTGGCTTCACAGCGCCAGGGTCCCAGGGTCGATTCCCCGCTGGGTCACTGTCTGTGCGGAGTTTGCACGTTCTCCCCGTGTCCTCCGGGTGCTCCGGTTTCCTCCTACAGTCCAAAGACGTGCAGGTTAGATGGATTGGCCATGCTAAATTGCCCTTAGTGTCCAAAAAAGGTTAGGAGGGGTTATTGGGTTACGGGGATAGGGTGGAAGCGAGGGTTTAAGTGGGTCGGTGCAGACACGATGGGCCGAATGGCCTCCTTCTGCACTGTATGTTCTGTGTTCTATGTGCAGGCTAGGCGGATTGGCCACACTAAATTGCTCCTTAATTGGAAAAAAGGAAATGGGTACTCTAAATTAAAAAAAAAAAATCTTAGCTTTGGTCAGCGGTGACCTGCTAATGCGCTCAACCTGTCAGCCTCAAGTCCCCTGAGGAACAGCAGCAATGTGAGTCAAGCATTGATGCTTTTGCCAATATCTAATGATTCAAAGAGTGCCACGAATGAGATGTGGAGCCGCCCGCGGATCACATCCTAAAATTCATCGGCGGGATTCTCCATTTCTGAGACTAAGTGTTGACACCAACACAGAATCCGTGGACTTTTAAACCAGCAAAACTGGTGTCAAACCTGGACCGATTCAGCGAGTGCGGAGGGGCTCGCACCGACCGGCTCCCCGTGGAACACAATCGATTCCAATGGGAAACGGGGCCGGATTCGCCGGGTCCGTGATCGACACTCGGGAGGCTGACAAGCTGCAGCCGCGCACCCACATTACACTCCCCACACACACTCATTACACTCCCCACACACACTCATCCCAGCCGCGCACCCACATTACACTCCCCACACACACTCATTACACTCCCCACACACACTCATCCCAGCCGCGCACCCACATTACATTCCCCACACACACTCATCCCAGCCGCACACACACATTACACTCCCCACACACACTCATCCCAGCCGCACACACACATTACACTCCCCACACACACTCATCCCAGCCGCACACACACATTACATTCCCCACACACACTCATCCCAGCCGCACACACACATTACACTCCCCACACACACTCATTACACTCCCCACACACACTCATCCCAGCCGCACACACACATTACACTCCCCACACACACACATCCCAGCCGCACACACACATTACACTCCCCACACACACACATCCCAGCCGCACACACACATTACACTCCCCACACACACACATCCCAGCCGCACACACACATTACACTCCCCACACACACACATCCCAGCCGCACACACACATTACATTCCCCACACACACTCATCCCAGCCGCACACACATTACACTCCCCACACACACTCATCCCAGCCGCACACACACATTACACTCCCCACACACACACATCCCAGCCGCACACACTCATTACACTCCCCACACACACTCATCCCAGCCGCACACCCACATTACACTCCCCACACACACACATTACACTCCCCACACACACTCATCCCAGCCGCACACACACATTACACTCCCCACACACACTCATCCCAGCCACACACACACATTACACTCCCCACACACACTCATTACACTCCCCACACACACTCATCCCAGCCGCACACACTCATTACACTCCCCACACACACTCATCCCAGCCGCACACACACATTACACTCCCCACACACACTCATTACACTCCCCACACACACTCATCCCAGCCACACACACACATTACACTCCCCACACACACTCATCCCAGCCACACACACACATTACACTCCCCACACACACTCATTACACTCCCCACACACACTCATCCCAGCCACACACACACATTACACTCCCCACACACACTCATCCCAGCCACACACACACATTACACTCCCCACACACACTCATCCCAGCCCCACACACACATTCCACTCCCCACACACACTCATCCCAGCCCCTCACACACATTCCACTCCCCACACACACTCATCCCAGCCGCACACACACATTACACTCCCCACACACACTCACCCCAGCCACACACACACATTACACTCCCCACACACACTCATTACACTCCCCACACACACTCATCCCAGCCGCACACACACATTACACTCCCCACACACACTCATCCCAGCCGCACACACACATTACACTCCCCACACACACTCATCCCAGCCGCACACACACATTCCACTCCCCACACACACTCATCCCAGCCACACACACACATTACACTCCCCACACACACTCATCCCAGCCACACACACACATTACACTCCCCACACACACTCATTACACTCCCCACACACACTCATCCCAGCCACACACACACATTACACTCCCCACACACACTCATCCCAGCCACACACACACATTACACTCCCCACACACACTCATCCCAGCCCCACACACACATTCCACTCCCCACACACACTCATCCCAGCCGCACACACACATTCCACTCCCCACACACACTCACCCCAGCCACACACACACATTACACTCCCCACACACACTCATTACACTCCCCACACACACTCATCCCAGCCGCACACACACATTACACCCCCCACACACACTCATCCCAGCCGCACACACACATTACACTCCCCACACACACTCATTACACTCCCCACACACACTCATCCCAGCCGCACACACACATTACACTCCCCACACACACTCATCCCAGCCGCACACACACATTACACTCCCCACACACACTCATCCCAGCCGCACACACACATTACACTCCCCACACACACTCATCCCAGCCGCACACACACATTACACTCCCCACACACACTCATCCCAGCCGCACACACACATTACACTCCCCACACACACTCATCCCAGCCGCACACACACATTACACTCCCCACACACACTCATCCCAGCCGCACACACACATTACACTCCCCACACACACTCATCCCAGCCGCACACACACATTACACTCCCCACACACACACATCCCAGCCACACACACACATTACACTCCCCACACACACTCACCCCAGCCGCACACACACATTACACTCCCCACACACACTCATCCCAGCCGCACACACACATTACACTCCCCGCACACACTCATCCCAGCCGCACACACACATTACACTCCCCGCACACACTCATCCCAGCCGCACACACACATTACACTCCCCCACACACACCCACACACACACATTACACTCCCCACACACACTCATCCCAGCCGCACACACACATTACACTCCCCACACACACTCATCCCAGCCGCACACACACATTACACTCCCCACACACACTCATCCCAGCCGCACACACACATTACACTCCCCACACACACTCATCCCAGCCGCACACACACATTACACTCCCCACACACACACATCCCAGCCACACACACACATTACACTCCCCACACACACTCACCCCAGCCGCACACACACATTACACTCCCCACACACACTCATCCCAGCCGCACACACACATTACATTCCCCACACACACTCATCCCAGCCGCACACACACATTACACTCCCCACACACACTCATCCCAGCCGCACACACACATTACACTCCCCACACACACTCATCCCAGCCGCACACACACATTACATTCCCCACACACACTCATCCCAGCCGCACACACACATTACACTCCCCACACACACTCATTACACTCCCCACACACACTCATCCCAGCCGCACACACACATTCCACTCCCCACACACACTCATCTCAGCCGCGCACCCACATTACACTCCCCACATACACTCACCCCAGCCGCACACACACATTACACTCCCCACACACACTCATCCCAGCCGCACATACACATTACACTCCCCACACACACTCATCCCAGCCGCACACACACATTCCACTCCCCACACACACTCACCCCAGCCGCACACACACATTCCACTCCCCACACACACTCATCCCAGCCGCACACACACATTACACTCCCCACACACACTCATCCCAGCCCCACACACACATTACACTCCCCACACACACACATCCCAGCCGCACACACACATTACACTCCCCACACACACACATCCCAGCCGCACACACACATTACACTCCCCACACACACACATCCCAGCCGCACACACACATTACACTCCCCACACACACACATCCCAGCCGCACATACACATTACACTCCCCACACACACACATCCCAGCCGCACACACACATTACACTCCCCACACACACACATCCCAGCCGCACACACACATTACACTCCCCACACACATACATCCCAGCCGCACACACACATTACACTCCCCACACACACACATCCCAGCCGCACACACACATTACACTCCCCACACACACACATCCCAGCCGCACACACACATTACACTCCCCACACACACACATCCCAGCCGCACACACACATTACACTCCCCACACACACACATCCCAGCCGCACACACACATTACACTCCCCACACACACACATCCCAGCCGCACACACACATTACATTCCCCACACACACTCATCCCAGCCGCACACACATTACACTCCCCACACACACTCATCCCAGCCGCACACACACATTACACTCCCCACACACACACATCCCAGCCGCACACACTCATTACACTCCCCACACACACTCATCCCAGCCGCACACCCACATTACACTCCCCACACACACACATTACACTCCCCACACACACTCATCCCAGCCGCACACACACATTACACTCCCCACACACACTCATCCCAGCCACACACACACATTACACTCCCCACACACACTCATTACACTCCCCACACACACTCATCCCAGCCGCACACACTCATTACACTCCCCACACACACTCATCCCAGCCGCACACACACATTACACTCCCCACACACACTCATTACACTCCCCACACACACTCATCCCAGCCACACACACACATTCCACTCCCCACACACACTCATCCCAGCCACACACACACATTACACTCCCCACACACACTCATTACACTCCCCACACACACTCATCCCAGCCACACACACACATTACACTCCCCACACACACTCATCCCAGCCACACACACACATTACACTCCCCACACACTCATCCCAGCCCCACACACACATTCCACTCCCCACACACACTCATCCCAGCCGCACACACACATTACACTCCCCACACACACTCACCCCAGCCACACACACACATTACACTCCCCACACACACTCATTACACTCCCCACACACACTCATCCCAGCCGCACACACACATTACACCCCCCACACACACTCATCCCAGCCGCACACACACATTACACTCCCCACACACACTCATCCCAGCCGCACACACACATTACACTCCCCACACACACTCATCCCAGCCGCACACACACATTCCACTCCCCACACACACTCATCCCAGCCACACACACACATTACACTCCCCACACACACTCATCCAGCCACACACACACATTACACTCCCCACACACACTCATTACACTCCCCACACACACTCATTACACTCCCCACACACACTCATCCCAGCCACACACACACATTACACTCCCCACACACACTCATCCCAGCCACACACACACATTACACTCCCCACACACACTCATCCCAGCCCCACACACACATTCCACTCCCCACACACACTCATCCCAGCCGCACACACACATTCCACTCCCCACACACACTCCCCCCAGCCACACACACACATTACACTCCCCACACACACTCATTACACTCCCCACACACACTCATCCCAGCCGCACACACACATTACACCCCCCACACACACTCATCCCAGCCGCACACACACATTACACTCCCCACACACACTCATTACACTCCCCACACACACTCATCCCAGCCGCACACACACATTACACTCCCCACACACACTCATCCCAGCCGCACACACACATTACACTCCCCACACACACTCATCCCAGCCGCACACACACATTACACTCCCCACACACACTCATCCCAGCCGCACACACACATTACACTCCCCACACACACTCATCCCAGCCGCACACACACATTACACTCCCCACACACACTCATCCCAGCCGCACACACACATTACACTCCCCACACACACTCATCCCAGCCGCACACACACATTACACTCCCCACACACACTCATCCCAGCCGCACACACACATTACACTCCCCACACACACTCATCCCAGCCGCACACACACATTACACTCCCCACACACACACACATCCCAGCCACACACACACATTACACTCCCCACACACACTCACCCCAGCCGCACACACACATTACACTCCCCACACACACTCATCCCAGCCGCACACACACATTACACTCCCCGCACACACTCATCCCAGCCGCACACACACATTACACTCCCCGCACACACTCATCCCAGCCGCACACACACATTACACTCCCCCACACACACTCATCCCAGCCACACACACACATTACACTCCCCACACACACTCATCCCAGCCGCACACACACATTACACTCCCCACACACACTCATCCCAGCCGCACACACACATTACACTCCCCACACACACTCATCCCAGCCGCACACACACATTACACTCCCCACACACACTCATCCCAGCCGCACACACACATTACACTCCCCACACACACACATCCCAGCCACACACACACATTACACTCCCCACACACACTCACCCCAGCCGCACACACACATTACACTCCCCACACACACTCATCCCAGCCGCACACACACATTACACTCCCCGCACACACTCATCCCAGCCGCACACACACATTACACTCCCCGCACACACTCATCCCAGCCGCACACACACATTACACTCCCCCACACACACTCATCCCAGCCACACACACACATTACACTCCCCACACACACTCATCCCAGCCGCACACACACATTACACTCCCCACACACACTCATCCCAGACACACACACATTACACTCCCCACACACACTCATCCCAGCCGCACACACACATTACACTCCCCACACACACTCATCCCTGCTGCACACACACATTACACTCCCCACACACACTCATCCCAGCCGCACACACACATTACACTCCCCACACACACTCATCCCAGCCGCACACTCACATTACACTCCCCACATACACTCATCCCAGCCGCACACACACATTACGCTCCCCACACACACTCACCCCAGCCGCACACACACATTACACTCCCCACACACACTCATCCCAGCCGCACACACACATTACACTCCCCACACACACTCATCCCAGCCGCACACACACATTACAGTCCCCACACACACTCATCCCAGCCGCACACACACATTACGCTCCCCACACACACTCACCCCAGCCAACAAGGTGGCACTGGTTATGCTGGAGCTGCCCGTACAGCCGATGGGTCAGCTGGGGCTGGAGGGCACCTGGGGGGGGGGGCCTTGGCAGGGGAGGGGGGGTGGGGAGGGGACCTATATGACCCGCGTCCCTAAGTTATCCGTCCCCCCTCTCCGTCCCCCCTCTCCGTCCCCCACTCTCTGTCCCCCACTCTCTGTCCCCCACTCTCTGTCCCCCACTCTCTGTCCCCACTCTCTGTCCCCCACTCTCCGTCCCCCACTCTCCGTTCCCCCCTCTCCGTCCCCCCTCACTGTCCCCCCCTCTCCGTCCCCCCTCTCCGTCCCCCCTCTCCGTCCCCCCTCTCCATCCCCCCTCTCCGTCCCCCCTCTCCGTCCCCCACTCTCCGTCCCCCCTCTCTGTCCCCCCCTCTCCGTCCCCCCTCTCTGTCCCCCCTCTCTGTCCCCCCTCTCCGTCCCCCTCTCCGTCCCCCACTCTCCGTCCCCCACTCTCTGTCCCCCCTCACTGTCCCCCCTCTCCGTCCCCCCTCTCCGTCCCTCCTCTCCACCCCCCCTCTCCGCCCCCCCTCTCCATCCTCCCTCTCCGTCCCCCATCTCCGCCCCCCCTCTCCGTCCCCCCTCTCTGTCCCCCTCTCCATGCCCCCTCTCCATCCCCCCCTCTCCGTCTCCCCTCTCCGTCCCCCACTCCGTCCCCCCTCTCCGTCCCCCCTCTCCGTCCCCCACTCCGTCCCCCCTCTCCGTCCCCCTCTCCGCCCCCCTCTCTCTCTCCCCTCTCTGTCCCCCCTCTCCGTCCCCCCTCTCCGTTCCCCCATCTCTGTCCCCCCCTCTCCGTCCCCCCCTCTCCGTCTCCCCTCTCCTTCCCCCCCCTCTCCGTCCCACCTCTCCGTCTCCCCTCTCCGTCCCCCCTGTCCGTACCCACTCTCCGTCCCCCCTCTCCTTCCCCACTCTCCGTACCCACTCTCCGTCCCCCACTCCGTCCCCCCACTCCGTCCCCCCTCTCCGTCCCCCCTCTCCGTCCCCCCTCTCCGCCCCCCCTCTCCGTCCCCCACTCCGTCCCCCCTCTCCGTCCCCACTCTCCGTCCCTCCTCTCCGCACCCCCTCTCCGTCCCCCCTCTCCGTCCCCCCTCTCCGTTCCCCCCTCTCTGTCCCCCCCTCTCCGTCCCCCCCTCTCCGTCTCCCCTCTCCTTCCCCCCCCCTCTCCATCCCCCCCTCTCTGTCTCCCCTCTCCATCTCCCCTCTCCGTCTCCCCTCTCCGTCCCCCCTCTCCGCCCCCCCTCTCCGCCCCCCCTCTCCATCCCCCCTCTCCGTCCCCCCTCTCCGTCCCCCCTCTCCATCCTCCCTCTCCGTCCCCCTCTCCGCCCCCCCCTCTCCATCTCCCCTCTCTGTCCCCCCTCTCCGTCCCCCCTCTCCGTTCCCCCATCTCTGTCCCCCCCTCTCCGTCCCCCCTCTCCGTCTCCCCTCTCCTTCCCCCCCTCTCCTTCCCCCCTCTCCGTTCCCCCCTCTCTGTCCCCCCCTCTCCGTCCCCCCTCTCCGTCTCCCCTCTCCTTCCCCCCCCTCTCCTTCCCCCCTCTCCGTACCCACTCTCCGTCCCTCCTCTCCGCACCCCCTCTCCGTCTCCCCTCTCCGTCTCCCCTCTCCGTCTCCCCTCTCCGTCCCTCCTCTCCGCACCCCCTCTCCGTCTCCCCTCTCCGTCCCCCCTCTCCGTCCCCCCTCTCCGTTCCCCCCCTCTCTGTCCCCCCCTCTCTGTCCCCCCCTCTCCGTCCCCCCCTCTCCGTCTCCCCTCTCCTCCCCCCCCCCCTCTCCATCCCCCCCCTCTCTGTCTCCCCTCTCCGTCTCCCCTCTCCGTCTCCCCTCTCTGTCCCCCCTCACCGTCTCCCCTCTCCGTCCCCCTCTCCGTCCCCCCTCTCCGTCTCCCCTCTCCGTACCCACTCTCCGTCCCCCCTCTCCGTCTCCCCTCTCCTTCCCCCCCCTCTCCTTCCCCCCTCTCCGTACCCACTCTCCGTCCCTCCTCTCCGCACCCCCTCTCCGTCTCCCCTCTCCGTCCCCCCTCTCCGTTCCCCCCTCTCTGTCCCCCCCCCCTCCACCCCCCCCCTCTCTGTCTCCCCTCTCTGTCTCCCCTCTCCGTCTCCCCTCTCTGTCTCCCCTCTCCGTCCTCCCTCTCCGCCCCCCTCTCCATCCCCCCTCTCCGTCCCCCCTCTCCGTCCCCCCTCTCCATCCTCCCTCTCCGCCCCCCCCCTCTCCGTCCCCCCTCTCCGCCCCCCGCCTCTCCGTCCCCCCTCTCCGCCCCCCCTCTCCGCCCCCCCTCTCCGTACCCCCTCTCCATCCTCCCTCTCCGTCCCCCCTCTCCGCCCCCCCCTCTCCGCCCCCCCTCTCCGTCCCCCCTCTCCGTACCCCCTCTCCATCCTCCCTCTCCGTCCCCCCTCTCCGCCCCCCCCCTCTCCGTCCCCCCTCTCTGTCCCCCTCTCCGTGCCCCCTCTCCATCCCGCCCTCTCCGTCTCCCCTCTCCGTCCCCCACTCCGTCCCCCCTCTCCGTCCCCCCTCTCCGCCCCCCCTCTCCGTCCCCCACTCCGTCCCCCCTCTCCGTCTCCCCTCTCCGTCCCCCCTCGCCGTCCCCCCTCTCCGTTCCCCCATCTCTGTCCCCCCCTCTCCGTCCCCCCCTCTCCGTCTCTCCTCTCCTTCCCCCCCTCTCCGTCCCCCCTCTCCGTCTCCCCTCTCCGTACCCACTCTCCGTCTCCCCTCTCCTTCCCCCCTCTCCGTCCCCACTCTCCGTCTCCCCTCTCCGTACCCACTCTCCGTCCCTCCTCTCCGCACCCCCTCTCCGTCTCCCCTCTCCGTCCCCCCTCTCCGTTCCCCCCTCTCTGTCCCCCCCTCTCTGTCCCCCCCTCTCCGTCCCCCCCTCTCCGTCTCCCCTCTCCTTCCCCCCCCCCTCTCCATCCCCCCCCTCTCTGTCTCCCCTCTCCGTCTCCCCTCTCCGTCTCCCCTCTCTGTCCCCCCTCACCGTCTCCCCTCTCCGTCCCCCCTCTCCGTCCCCCCTCTCCGTCTCCCCTCTCCGTACCCACTCTCCGTCCCTCCTCTCTGTTCCCCCTCTCCGTCCCCCCTCTCCGTTCCCCCGTCTCTATCCCCCCCTCTCCGTCCCCCCCTCTCCGTCTCCCCTCTCCTTCCCCCCCCTCTCCTTCCCCCCTCTCCGTCCCCCCTCTCCGTCCCAAAGGTGCGGAATCCTCCTCATCTTGAGCGGCCGAGCCCTAACCTTGAGGGGCTAGGCCCGCGCCGGACTGATTTCCGCCCCGCCAGCTGGCGCAGAAATTACATCCCCGGGCGGCGCATGCGCAGGAGCGTTAGCGGCCGCTCACGGCATTCCCGTGCATGCGCTGTGGAGGGGGTCTCTTCCGCCTCCACCATGGTGGAGACCGTGGCGAAGGCAGAAGGAAAAGAGTGCCCCCACGGCACAGGCCCGCCCGCGGATCGGTGGGCCCCGATCGCGGGCCAGGCCACCGTGGGGGCCCCCCCCCCACCCCCCACCCCCGGGGCCAGATCGCCCCAGGACCCCGGAGCCCGCCCGCGCCGCCTTGTCCCGCCAGTAAGAGAGGTGGTTTAATCCACGCCGGCGGGACAGGCATTCCAGCAGCGGGACTTCGGCCCATCCGGGCCGGAGAATCGCCGGGGGGGGCCCGCCAACCGGCGGAGGCGCGATTCCTGCCCCCTCCGAATATCCGATGCCAGAGAATTCTGCAACCGGCGGAGGCGGGATTCACGCCAGCCCCCAGCGATTCTCCGACCCGGCGGGGGGTCAGAGAATCTCGCCCCTGACGTTTGCTGGTGTGAGGAGAATCCCGGCCCTGGGGCGGCATTCTCCGACCCCCCCCCCGCCGGGTCGGAGAATCGCCGGGGGCTGGTGTGAATCCCCCCCCCGCCGGGTTGGAGAATCGCCGGGGGCTGGTGTGAATCGCGCCGCGCTGGTTGGCGGGCTCCCCCCCCCCGCGATTCTCCGGCCCACGATGGGCCGAAGTGGATTGAACCACCTTTGGGACGGCGGGACCAGGCGGCGCGGGGGTGCTCCGGGGTCCTGGGGAGGGGGGGGGGCGATCTGGCCCCGGGGGGTGCCCCACGGTGGCCTGGCCCGCGATCGGGGCCCACCGATCCGCGGGTGGGCCTGTGCCGTGGGAGCACTCTTTCCCTTCTGCCTTCACCACGGTCTCCACCATGGCGGAGGCGGAAGAGACTCCCTCCACTGCGCATGCGCGGGGATGAACATAGAACAGAGAACATTACAGCGCAGTACAGGCCCTTCGGCCCACGATGTTGCGCCGACCTGTGAAACCACTCTAAAGCCCATCTACACTATTCCCTTATCGTCCATATGTCTATCCAATGACCATTTAAATGTCCTTAGTGTTGGCGAGTCCACTACTGTTGCAGGCAGGGCATTCCACACCCTTACTACTCTCTGAGTAAAGAACCTACCTCTGACGTCTGTCTTATATTGATCTCCCCTCAATTTAAAGCTATGTCCCCTCGTGCTAGACATCACCATCCGAGGAAAAAGGCTCTCACTGTCCACCCTATCCAATCCTCTGATCATCTTGTATGCCTCAATTAAGTCACCTCTTAACCTTCTTTTCTCTAACGAAAACAGCCTCAAGTCCCTCAGCCTTTCCTCATAAGATCTTCCCTCCATACCAGGCAACATTCTGGTAAATCTCCTCTGCACCCTTTCCAATGCTTCCACATCCTTCCTATAATGCGGTGACCAGAATTGCATTCAATACTCCAAATGCGGCTGCACCAGAGTTTTGTACAGCTGCAACATGACCTCATGGCTCCGAAACTCAATCCCTCTACCAATAAAAGCTAACACACCGTACGCCTTCTTAACAACCCTCTCAACCTTGGTGGCAACTTTCAGGGATCTATGTACATGGACACCGATATCTCTCTGCTCATCCACACTGCCAAGAATCTTACTGTTAGCCCAGTACTCAGTCTTCCTGTTATTCCTTCCAAAATGAATCACCTCACACTTTTCTGCATCTAACTCCATTTGCATTAAACTCCATTTGCCACCTCTCAGCCCAGCGCTGAAGCTTATCTATGTCCCTCTGTAACTTGTAACTTCCTTCCGCACTGTCCACAACTCCACCGACTTTAGTGTCATCTGCAAATTTACTCACCCATCCTTCTACACCCTCCTCCAGGTCATTTATAAAAATGACAAACAGCAGTGGCCCCAAAACAGATCCTTGTAGTACACCACTAGTAACTGGACTCCAGTCTGAACATTTCCCATCAACCACCACCCTTTGTCTTCTTCCCGCTAGCCAATTTCTGATCCAAACTGCTAAATCACCCTGAATCCCATGCCTCCATATTTTCTGCAGTAGCTTACCGTGGGGAACCTTATCAAACGCATTACTGAAATCCATATACACCACATCAACTGCTTTACCCTCATCCACCTGTTTGGTCACCTTCTCAAAGAACTCAATAAGGTTTGTGAGGCACGACCTACCCTTCACAAAACCGTGTTGACTATCTCTAATCAAATTCTTCCTTTCCAGATGATTATACATCCAATCTCTTATAAACCTTTCCAAGATTTTGCCCACAACAGAAGTAAGGCTCACTGGTCTATAGTTACCTGGGTTGTCTCTACTCCCCTTCTTGAACAAGGGGACAACATTTGCTATCCTCCAATCTTCTGGCACTATTCCTGTAGACAAAGATGACTTAAAGATCAAAGCCAAAGGCTCAGCAATCTCCTCCTTGGTTTGCCAGAGAATCCTAGGATAAATCCCATCCGGCCCAGGGGACTTATCTATTTTCACACTTTCCATAATTGCTAACACCTCCTCCTTATGAACCTCATAACTGATGGGGTGACTGATGGGGAGAATCTGATGGCGGGGTCCCATCAGAGACCCCATCAGTGATCCCATCAGACCCCCCTCAATCAGTGTGCCCATCAAGCCCCCCCCATCAGACACCCCCCATCAGTCACCCCCATCAGACCCCCCATCAGACCCCCCCATCAGACACCCCCCATCAGACACCCCCCATCAGAGCCCCCCATCAGACCCCCCCATCAGACACCCCCATCAGACCCCCCCATCAGAGCCCCCCATCAGACACACCCATCAGAGCCCCCCATCAGACCCCCCCCATCAGACACGCCCCATCAGACACCCCCCATCAGAAACCCCCATCAGACACCCCCATCAGAGCCCCTCATCAGACACCCCCATCAGACCCCCCCCCATCAGACATCCCCAATCAAACACCCCCCACCAGGCACCCCCCATCAGGCACCCCCCATTAAACACCCCCATCAGACCCCCCCCCATCAGACACCCCCATCAGACACCCCCCATCAAACACCCCCCATCAAACACCCCCATCAGACCCCCCCCATCAGACACCCCCATCAGACACCCCCATCAGACCCCCCAATCAAACACCCCCCATCAGACCCCCCCCCATCAGACACCCCCACCAGAAACCCCCATAAGACACCCCCCATCAGAGCCCCCCATCAGACACCCCCATCAGACACCCCCCATCAGACACCCCCATCAGACACCCCCCCATCAGAGCCCCCCATCAGAAACCCCCATCAGAAACCCCCATCAGACACCCCCATCAGACCCCCCCATCAGAAACCCCCATCAGACCCCCCCAACAGACCCCCCCATCAGACACCCCCATCAGAAACCCCCATCAGACACTCCCCCATCAGACCCCCGTATCAGACCCCCCCATCAGACACCCCCATCAGACACCCCCAATCAGACCCACCAATCAGACCCCCCCATCAGACCCCCCCATCAGACCCCCCCATCAGACCCCCCCCATCAGACACGCCCCATCAGACCCACCAATCAGACCCACCAATCAGACCCCCCCATCAGACACCCCCATCAGAAACCCCCATCAGACCCCCCCATCAGACCCACCAATCAGACCCCCCCATCAGACACCCCCATCAGACCCCCCATCAGACACCCCCATCAGACCCCCCCATCAGACCCACCCATCAGACCCCCCCATCAGACCCCCCCATCAGACACCCCCATCAGACCCCCCCATCAGACCCCCCCATCAGAAACCCCCATAAGACACCCCCCACCAGAGCCCCCCATCAGACCCCCCCATCAGACCCCCCCATCAGACCCCCCCAACAGACCCCCCCATCAGACACCCCCATCAGACCCACCAATCAGACAGCCCCATCAGACACCCCCATCAGACACCCCCATCAGACCCCCCCATCAGACACCCCAATCAAACACCCCCCATCAGACCCCCCCCATCAGACACCCCCATCAGAAACCCCCATAAGACACCCCCCACCAGAGCCCCCCATCGGACACCCCCATCAGACACCCCCATCAGACCCCCCATCAGACCCCCCCCATCAGACCCCCCCATCAGAAACCCCCATCAGACACCCCCATCAGACCCCCCCATCAGACCCCCCCATCAGAAACCCCCATCAGACCCCCCCATCAGAAACCCCCATCAGACCCCCCCAACAGACACCCCCATCAGACACCCCCATCAGATCCACCCATCAGACACCCCCATCAGACACCCCCATCAGACACCCCCATCAGACACCCCCATCAGACACCCCCATCAGAGCCCCCCATCAGACACCCCCATCAGACACCCCCATCAGACCCCCCATCAGACCCACCAATCAGACACCCCCATCAGACCCCCCATCAGACCCCCCCCATCAGACCCCCCCATCAGAAACCCCCATCAGACACCCCCATCAGACCCCCCCATCAGACACCCCCATCAGAAACCCCCATCAGACCCCCCCATCAGAAACCCCCATCAGACCCCCCCATCAGACACCCCCATCAGATCCACCAATCAGACCCCCCCATCAGACCCCCCCATCAGACCCCCCCATCAGACACCCCCATCAGACACCCCCATCAGAGCCCCCCATCAGACACCCCCATCAGACACCCCCATCAGACCCCCCCATCAGACACCCCCATCAGACACCCCCATCAGACCCCCCCATCAGAAACCCCCATCAGACCCCCCCAACAGACCCCCCCATCAGGCACCCCCATCAGACCCACCAATCAGACCCCCCCATCAGAAACCCCCATCAGACCCCCCCATCAGACCCCCCCATCAGAAACCCCCATCAGACACTCCCCCATCAGACCCCCCCATCAGACACCCCCATCAGACCCACCAATCAGACCCCCCCATCAGACAACCCCATCAGACCCCCGCAACAGACCCCCCCATCAGACACCCCCATCAGACCCACCAATCAGACACCCCCATCAGACACCCCCATCAGACCCCCCATCAGACACCCCCATCAGAGCCCCCCATCAGACCCCCCCATCAGAAACCCCCATCAGACCCCCCCAACAGACCCCCCCATCAGACACCCCCATCAGACCCACCAATCAGACCCCCCCATCAGACACCCCCATCGGACACCCCCATCAGACCCCCCCATCAGAAACCCCCATCAGACCCCCCCAACAGACCCCCCCAACAGACCCCCCCATGAGACACCCCCATCAGACCCACCAATCAGACCCCCCCGTCAGAAACCCCCATCAGACCCCCCCATCAGACCCCCCCACCAGACACCCTATCAGACCCTCTTCAAACTTTTCCCATCAGTCCCCCTCAACAGACCCATCCATCAGAGACCCCTTCATCTGATGAAGAGGATATTTTGATTGTTTTTTGACAGTAAATTGTTTACTGTGAATGTTGAATTTGTAAATGAGACAGTACAGGTGTATCTATGGGAAGGATTCTAAATTAGACAGTACAGGTGTATCTATGGGATGGATTGTAAATGGGACAGTACAGGTGTATCTATGGGAAGGATTCTAAATTAGACAGTACAGGTGTATCTATGGGATGGATTGTAAATGGGACAGTACAGGTGTATCTATGGGAAGGATTCTAAATTAGACAGTACAGGTGTATCTATGGGATGGATTGTAAATGGGACAGTACAGGTGTATCTATGGGAAGGATTCTAAATTAGACAGTACAGGTGTATCTATGGGATGGATTGTAAATGAGACAGTACAGGTGTATCTATGGGAAGGATTCTAAATTAGACAGTACAGGTGTATCTATGGGATGGATTGTAAATGGGACAGTACAGGTGTATCTATGGGAAGGATTCTAAATTAGACAGTACAGGTGTATCTATGGGATGGATTGTAAATGGGACAGTACAGGTGTATCTATGGGAAGGATTCTAAATTAGACAGTACAGGTGTATCTATGGGATGGATTGCAAATGGGACAGTACAGGTGTATCTATGGGATGGATTGTAAATGGGACAGTACAGGTGTATCTATGGGAAGGATTCTAAATTAGACAGTACAGGTGTATCTATGGGATGGATTGTAAATGAGACAGTACAGGTGTATCTATGGGAAGGATTCTAAATTAGACAGTACAGGTGTATCTATGGGATGGATTGTAAATGGGACAGTACAGGTGTATCTATGGGAAGGATTCTAAATTAGACAGTACAGGTGTATCTATGGGATGGATTGTAAATGGGACAGTACAGGTGTATCTATGGGAAGGATTCTAAATTAGACAGTACAGGTGTATCTATGGGATGGATTGCAAATGGGACAGTACAGGTGTATCTATGGGATGGATTGTAAATGGGACAGTACAGGTGTATCTATGGGAAGGATTCTAAATTAGACAGTACAGGTGTATCTATGGGATGGATTGTCAATGAGACAGTACAGGTGTATCTATGGGATGGATTGTTAATGAGACAGTACAGGTGTATCTATGGGATTGTAAATGGGACAGTACAGGTGTATCTATGGGAAGGATTCTAAATTAGACAGTACAGGTGTATCTATGGGATGGATTGTCAATGAGACAGTACAGGTGTATCTATGGGATGGATTGTTAATGAGACAGTACAGGTGTGTCTATGCGATGGATTGTAAATCAGACAGTACAGGTGTATCTATGGGATGGATTGTTAATGAGACAGTACAGGTGTATCTATGGGATGGATTGTAAATGAGACAGTACAGGTGTGTCTATGGGATGGATTGTTAATGAGACAGTACAGGTGTATCTATGGGATTGTAAATGAGACAGCACAGGTGTATCTATGCGATGGATTGTAAATGAGACAGTACAGGTATATCTATGGGATGGATTGTAAATGGGACAGTACAGGTGTATCTATGCGATGGATTGTAAATGAGACAGTACAGGTTTATCTATGGGATGGATTGTAAATGAGATAGTACAGATGTATCTATGCGATGGATTGTAAATGAGACAGTACAGGTGTATCTATGGGATGGATTGTTAATGAGACAGTACAGGTGTATCTATGTGATGGATTTGTAAATGAGACAGTACAGGTGTATCTATGGGATGGATTGTAAATGAGACAGTACAGGTGTATCTATGGGGTGGATTGTAAATGAGACAGTACAGGTGTATCTATGGTGTGGATTGTAAATTAGACAGTACAGGTGCATTTATTCCTTAAATTTCTAAACCTTTGTCTGTTCGCTTCAGGCACTAGCTCATATGCACTTAAGAGGGATTTCTTCACCTCCTCATACGTTCCAGATACCTCCTCCGGTAGTGATGCAAACACTTCACTAGCCCTACCTACCAGCTTTGTTTGAATCAGTAACACCCACATGTCCTGTGGCCATTGCATTTGTTTAGCTACCTTCTCAAATGAAATGAAAAAGGCTTCTACCTCCTTCTCGTCAAACCTTGGCAATGCTTGGACATATTTAAATGGATCCCCACCACGTCTTTGACTATGACGTTCTGTCTCATTATCCTCATCCATCTCCTCCAACTGTACCTGTCCCTTTGTATCTGCCAATTTTAACAGATTTTCATGTTTCAGAGCCATTTTCCGAAGTTCAAACTCTCTCTCTTTTTCCCTTTCCTCTCTATCTCTTTCTTTGTTCCTTTCTTCTCTCTCCTTTTCTTTTTCCTCTCTATCTCGAGGGGCTGGTTTAGCACAGGGCTAAATCGCTGGCTTTGAAAGCAGACCAAGGCAGGCCAGCAGCATGGTTCAATTCCCATACCAGGCTCCCCGAACAGGCGCTGGAATGTGGTGACTAGGGGCTTTTCACAGTAACTTCATTTGAAGTCTACTTGTGTCATTTCATTTTTCTCTATCTCTTTTTCTTTCATTGCATATTCAAGCCGCTTTAATTCTTTTTCATGTTCAAGTTGCTTAATCTGCAACTGGTGCTTTGCCATATCCAATGAGTCAGAATGTATCTCAGGCAAACGTAAATGCGCAGATACCGCGTTAAGTACCTCACCTTTTCGTATTTTGCTAGGCAGTGTTAACTGCAATGCTTTTGCCAAACCTAACAGTCTGCTTTTAGTCTCTGTCAGTAAGGTATCACATGTTACCGTGTCCATCCCCAAAAACTTCTGAGCCTCCGAAAGCCATTGTTCACAACACTCTCCTCACTTAAACTAAAATACCACACCAGAAAAGCAACAATCCTTCACTGTCTTTAAGTTCACAAAAGCCAATCAAATAGATAGACTTTTATACCCCACGAGCCCCCAAATGTTATGGGAGAGATGTTTTCAGAACCCCAAAATGTATCATGGAATTCAACCAACCCTTAATGGATTGTTGACCCCCCCCTTAATGGATTGTTGACCCCCCCCCCTTAATGGATTGTTGCCTTTGAAGCACACGGCTTGTTCCCCAGGTGTGATATTGCAATTATGGACACGGGGGTTTTAAAACAAAACAATGTTTATTTCATGAACTCAAATTAAACTTTTAAATAAACATTGGATCTCTTAACGCCCCTTACTTCAAAGATAACCCCAAAAATAATACAACACTACCCAATCCTGCAAACTGCTCCTTTACACATCCAAAAGACTTAACAAATCCTTCAAACAGAAGCACATTAGATTTATATTCAAAACGGAGACATTTTTACAATTCCGATTTCACCAAATGATTAAGAGATTGTCCTTCCTGCAGCTCTCAGCAAAACACACAGACGCTCTCAGCTCTCAGCTCTCAGCTGCTCTCTCAAACTGAAACCAAAAGCAGAAGTGAGCTCAGCACCCCCCCTGTGACATCACTCCAGTAATATGATCAGCTTAATTTCTTAAAGGTACATTTCTTAAACATCAGATTCTTAAAGGAACTCTCACATGACACAATCCACCACATAGGTACACCTGTACTGTCTCATTTACAAATCCATCCCATAGATACACCTGTACTGTCTCATTTACAATCCATCCCATAGATACACCTGTACTGTCTCATTGACAATCCATCCCATAGATACACCTGTAGTCTCATTTTCAAATCCATCCCATAGATACACCTGTACTGTCTCATTTACAATCCATCCCATAGATACACCTGTCGTCTCATTTTCAAATCCATCCCATAGATACACCTGTACTGTCTCATTTACAATCCATCCCATAGATACACCTGTACTGTCTCATTTACAATCCATCCCATAGATACACCTGTAGTCTCATTTTCAAATCCATCCCATAGATACACCTGTACTGTCTCATTTACAATCCATTCCATAGATACACCTGTACTGTCTCAGTTACAATCCATCCCAAAGATACACCTGCACTGTCTCATTTACAATCCATCCCACAGATACACCTGCACTGTCCCATTTACAATCCATCCCATAAATACACCTGTACTGTCTCATTTACAATCCCATAGATACACCTGTACTGTCTCATTTACAATCCCATAGATACACCTGTACTGTCTCATTTACAATCCATCCCATAGATACACCTGTACTGTTTCATTTACAATCCCACAGATACACCTGTACTGTCTCATTAACAATCCATCCCATAGACACACCTGTATAGTCTCATTAACAATCCATCCCTTGGATACACCTGTACTGCCTTATTTACAATCCCATAGATACACCTGTACTGTCTCATTTACAATCCATCCCATAGACACACCTGTATAGTCTCATTAACAATCCATCCCTTGGATACACCTGTACTGCCTTATTTACAATCCCATAGATACACCTGTACTGTCTCATTTACAATCCATCCCATAGATACACCTGTGCTGTCTCATTTACAATCCATCCCATAGACACACCTGTACTGTCTCATTTACAATCCATCCCATAGATACACCTGTACCGTCTCATTAACAATCCATCCCATAGATACACCTGCACTGTCTCATTTACAATCCATCCCATAGATACACCTGTACTGTCTCATTTACAATCCATCCCATAGATACACCTGTACTGTCCCATTTACAATCCATCCCATAGATACACCTGTACTGTCTCATTGACAATCCATTCCATAGATACACCTGTACTGCCTCATTAACAATCCATCCCATAGATACACCTGTACCGTCTCATTTACAATCCCATAGATACACCTGTACTGTCTCATTTACAATCCATCCCATAGATACACCTGTACTGTTTCATTTACAATCCCACAGATACACCTGTACTGTCTCATTAACAATCCATCCCATAGACACACCTGTATAGTCTCATTAACAATCCATCCCTTGGATACACCTGTACTGCCTTATTTACAATCCCATAGATACACCTGTACTGTCTCATTTACAATCCATCCCATAGATACACCTGTACTGTCTCATTTACAATCCATCCCATAGATACACCTGTGCTGTCTCATTTACAATCCATCCCATAGACACACCTGTACTGTCTCATTTACAATCCATCCCATAGATACACCTGTACTGTCTCATTTACAATCCATCCCATAGATACACCTGTACTGTCTCATTTACAATCCATTCCATAGATACACCTGTACTGTCTCAGTTACAATCCATCCCAAAGATACACCTGCACTGTCTCATTTACAATCCATCCCACAGATACACCTGCACTGTCCCATTTACAATCCATCCCATAAATACACCTGTACTGTCTCATTTACAATCCCATAGATACACCTGTACTGTCTCATTTACAATCCATCCCATAGATACACCTGTACTGTTTCATTTACAATCCCACAGATACACCTGTACTGTCTCATTAACAATCCATCCCATAGACACACCTGTATAGTCTCATTAACAATCCATCCCTTGGATACACCTGTACTGCCTTATTTACAATCCCATAGATACACCTGTACTGTCTCATTTACAATCCATCCCATAGATACACCTGTGCTGTCTCATTTACAATCCATCCCACAGATACACCTGTACTGTCTCATTTACAATCCATCCCATAGATACACCTGTACTGTCTCATTAACAATCCATCCCATAGACACACCTGTATAGTCTCATTAACAATCCATCCCTTGGATACACCTGTACGGCCTTATTTACAATCCCATAGATACACCTGTACTGTCTCATTTACAATCCATCCCATAGATACACCTGCACGGTCTCATTTACAATCCATCCCATAGATACACCTGCACTGTCTCATTTACAATCCATCCCATAGATACACCTGTACAGTCTCATTTACAATCCATCCCATAGACACACCTGTACTGTCTCATTTACAATCCATCCCATAGACACACCTGTACTGTCTCATTAACAATCCATCCCATAGATACACCTGTACTGTCTCATTTACAATCCATCCCATAGACACACCTGTACTGTCTCATTTACAATCCATCCCATAGACACACCTGTACTGTCTCATTTACAATCCATCCCATAGATACACCTGTACTGTCTCATTTACAATCCATCCCATAGACACACCTGTACTGTCTCATTTACAATCCATCCCATAGATACACCTGTACAGTCTCATTTACAATCCATCCCATAGACACACCTGTACTGTCTCATTTACAATCCATCCCATAGATACACCTGTACTGTCTCATTTACAATCCATCCCATAGACACACCTGTACTGTCTCATTAACAATCCATCCCATAGATACACCTGTACTGTCTCATTGACAATCCATCACATAGACACACCTGTACTGTCTCATTTACAATCCATCCCATAGATACACCTGTACAGTCTCATTTACAATCCATCCCATAGATACACCTGTACAGTCTCATTTACAATCCATCCCATAGACACACCTGTACTGTCTCATTTACAATCCATCCCATAGATACACCTGTACTGTCTCATTTACAATCCATCCCATAGATACACCTGTACAGTCTCATTTACAATCCATCCCATAGACACACCTGTACTGTCTCATTTACAATCCATCCCATAGATACACCTGTACTGTCTCATTTACAATCCATCCCATAGACACACCTGTACTGTCTCATTTACAATCCATCCCATAGACACACCTGTACTGTCTCATTAACAATCCATCCCATAGTTACACCTGTACTGTCTCATTGACAATCCATCACATAGACACACCTGTACTGTCTCATTTACAATCCATCCCATAGATACACCTGTACTGTCTCATTTACAATCCATCCCATAGACACACCTGTACTGTCTCATTTACAATCCATCCCATAGATACACCTGTACAGTCTCATTTACAATCCATCCCATAGACACACCTGTACTGTCTCATTTACAATCCATCCCATAGATACACCTGTACTGTCTCATTTACAATCCACCCCATAGATACACCTGTACTGTCTCATTTACAATCCATCCCATAGATACACCTGTACTGTCTGATTTACAATCCATCCCATAGATACACCTGTACTGTCTCATTTACAATCCATCCCATAGACACACCTGTACTGTCTCATTTACAATCCATCCCATAGACACACCTGTACTGTCTCATTAACAATCCATCCCATAGATACACCTGTACTGTCTCATTTACAATCCATCCCATAGATACACCTGCACTGTCTCATTTACAATCCATCCCATAGACACACCTGTACAGTCTCATTTACAATCCATCCCATAGACACACCTGTACTGTCTCATTTACAATCCATCCCATAGATACACCTGTGCTGTCTCATTTACAATCCATCCCATAGATACACCTGTACTGTCTCATTTACAATCCATCCCATAGATACACCTGCACTGTCTCATTTACAATCCATCCCATAGATACACCTGTACTGTCTCATTTACAATCCATCCCATAGATACACCTGTACTGTCTCATTTACAATCCATCCCACAGATACACCTGTACTGTCTCATTTACAACCCATCCCATAGATACACCTGTACTGTCTCATTTACAATCCATCCCATAGACACACCTGTACTGTCTCATTTACAACCCATCCCATAGATACACCTGTACTGTCTCATTTACAATCCATCCCATAGACACACCTGTACTGTCTCATTTACAATCCATCCCATAGATACACCTGCACTGTCTCATTTACAATCCATCCCATAGATACACCTGTACTGTCTCATTTACAATCCATCCCATAGATACACCTGCACTGTCTCATTTACAATCCATCCCATAGACACACCTGTACTGTCTCATTTACAATCCATCCCATAGATACACCTGTACTGTCTCATTTACAATCCATCCCATAGATACACCTGTACTGTCTCATTTGCAATCCATCCCATAGACACACCTGTACTGTCTCATTTACAATCCATCCCATAGATACACCTGTACTGTCTCATTTACAATCCATCCCATAGATACACCTGTACTGTCTCATTGACAATCCATCCCATAGATACACCTGTACTGTCTCATTTACAATCCATCCCATAGATACACCTGTACTGTCTCATTTACAATCCATCCCATAGATACACCTGTACTGTCTCATTTACAATCCATCCCATAGATACACCTGTACTGTCTCATTTACAATCCATCCCATAGATACACCTGTACTGTCTCATTTACAATCCATCCCATAGATACACCTGTACTGTTTCATTTACAATCCCACAGATACACCTGTACTGTCTCATTAACAATCCATCCCATAGACACACCTGTATAGTCTCATTAACAATCCATCCCTTGGATACACCTGTACTGCCTTATTTACAATCCCATAGATACACCTGTACTGTCTCATTGACAATCCATCCCATAGATACACCTGTGCTGTCTCATTTACAATCCATCCCATAGACACACCTGTACTGTCTCATTAACAATCCATCCCATAGATACACCTGTACTGTCTCATTTACAATCCATCCCATAGATACACCTGCACTGTCTCATTTACAATCCATCCCATAGATACACCTGTACAGTCTCATTTACAATCCATCCCATAGATACACCTGTACTGTCTCATTTACAATCCATCCCATAGATACACCTGTACTGTCTCATTTACAATCCATCCCATAGATACACCTGTACTGTCTCATTTACAATCCATCCCATAGACACACCTGTACTGTCTCATTTACAATCCATCCCATAGATACACCTGTGCTGTCTCATTTACAATCCATCCCATAGACACACCTGTACTGTCTCATTAACAATCCATCCCATAGATACACCTGTACAGTCTCATTTACAATCCATCACATAGATACACCTGTACTGTCTGATTTACAATCCATCCCATAGACACACCTGTACTGTCTCATTAACAATCCATCCCATAGATACACCTGTACTGTCTGATTTACAATCCATCCCATAGACACACCTGTACTGTCCCATTTACAATCCATCCCATAGATACACCTGTACAGTCTCATTTACAATCCATCACATAGATACACCTGTACTGTCTCATTAACAATCCATCCCATAGATACACCTGTACTGTCTCATTTACAATCCATCCCATAGATACACCTGTACTGTCTCATTTACAATCCATCCCATAGATACACCTGCACTGTCTCATTTACAATCCATCCCATAGACACACCTGTACTGTCCCATTTACAATCCATCCCATAGATACACCTGTACTGTCTCATTTACAATCCATCCCATAGACACACCTGTACTGCCTCATTTACAATCCATCCCATAGACACACCTGTACTGTCTCATTGACAATCCATCCCATAGATACACCTGTACTGTCTCATTTATAATCCATCCGATAGATACACCTGTACTGTCTCATTGACAATCCATCCCATAGATACACCTGTACTGTCTCATTGACAATCCATCCCATAGATACACCTGTACTGTCTCATTTACAATCCATCCCATAGACACACCTGTACTGTCTCATTGACAATCCATCCCATAGACACACCTGTACTGTCTCATTGACAATCCATCCCATAGATAGAACATAGAACATAGAACATAGAACAATACAGCGCAGTACAGGCCCTTCGGCCCACGATGTTGCACCGAAACAAAAGCCATCTAACCTACACTATACCATTATCATCCATATGTTTATCCAATAAACTTTTAAATGCCCTTAATGTTGGCGAGTTCACTACTGTAGCAGGTAGGGCATTCCACGGCCTCACTACTCTTTGCGTAAAGAACCTACCCCTGACCTCTGTCCTATATCTATTACCCCTCAGTTTAAGGCTATGTCCCCTCGTGCTAGCCATTTCCATCCGCGGGAGAAGGCTCTCACTGTCCACCCTATCTAACCCTCTGATCATTTTGTATGCCTCTATTAAGTCTCCTCTTAACCTTCTTCTCTCTAACGAAAACAACCTCAAGTCCATCAGCCTTTCCTCATAAGATTTTCCCTCCATACCAGGCAACATCCTGGTAAATCTCCTCTGCACCCGTTCCAAAGCCTCCACGTCCTTCCTATAATGCGGTGACCAGAACTGTACGCAATACTCCAAATGCGGCCGTACCAGAGTTCTGTACAGCTGCAACATGACCTCCTGACTCCGGAACTCAATCCCTCTACCAATAAAGGCCAACACTCCATAGGCCTTCTTCACCACCCTATCAACCTGGGTGGCAACTTTCAGGGATCTATGTACATGGACACCTAGATCCCTCTGCTCATCCACACTTTCAAGAACTTTTCCATTAGCCACATATTCCACATTCCTGTTTTTCCTTCCAAAGTGAATCACCTCACACTTCTCTACATTAAACTCCATTTGCCACCTCTCAGCCCAGCACTGCAGCTTATCTATATCCCTCTGTAACCTGCTACTTCCTTCCTCACTATCGACAACACCACCGACTTTAGTATCGTCTGCAAATTTACTCACCCACCCTTCTGCGCCTTCCTCTAGGTCATTGATAAAAATGACAAACAGCAACGGCCCCAGAACAGATCCTTGTGGTACTCCACTTGTGACAGAACTCCATTCTGAACATTTCCCATCAACCACCACCCTCTGTCTTCTTTCAGCTAGCCAATTTCTGATCCACATCTCTAAATCACCCTCAATCCCCAGCCTCCGTATTTTCTGCAATAGCCTACCGTGGGGAACCTTATCAAACGCTTTGCTGAAATCCATATACACCACATCAACTGCTCTACCCTCGTCTACCTGTTCAGTCACCTTCTCAAAGAACTCGATAAGGTTTGTGAGGCATGACCTACCCTTCACAAAGCCATGCTGACTATCCCTGATCATATTATTCCTATCTAGATGATTATGAATCTTGTCTCTTATAATGCCCTCCAAGACTTTACCCACTACAGACGTGAGGCTCACCGGTCTATAGTTGCCGGGGTTGTCTCTGCTCCCCTTTTTGAACAAAGGGACCACATTTGCTATCCTCCAGTCCTCTGGCACTATTCCTGTATCCAATGATGACATAAAAATCAAAGCCAATGGTCCAGCAATCTCTTCCCTGGCCTCCCAGAGAATCCTAGGATAAATCCCATCAGGCCCCGGGGACTTATCTATTTTCAGCCTGTCCAGAATTGCCAACACCTCTTCCCTACTTACCTCAATGCCATCTAATCTATTTACCTGGAGCTCAGCATTCTCCTCCACAACATTATCTTTTTCCTGAGTGAATACTGACGAAAAATATTCATTTAGTATCTCGCCTATCTCTTCAGACTCTACACACAACTTCCCATCCCTGTCCTTGACTGGTCCTACTCTGTCCCTAGTCATTCGCTTATTCCTGACATACCTATAGAAAGCTTTTGGGTTTTCCTTGATCCTTCCTGCCAAATACTTCTCATGTCCCCTCCTTGCTCGTCTTAGCTCTCTCTTTAGATCCTTCCTCGCTACCTTGTAACTATCCATCGCCCCAACTGAAACTTCACACCTCATCTTCACATAGGCCTCCTTCTTCCTCTTAACAAGAGATTCCACTTCTTTGGTAAACCACGGTTCCCTCGCTCGGCACCTTCCTCCCTGCCTGACCGGTACATACTTATCAAGAACACGCAATAGCTGATCCTTGAACAAGCTCCACTTATCCAGTGTGTCCAAAACTTGCAGCCTACTTCTCCACCTTATCCCCCCCCAAGTCACGTCTAATGGCATCATAATTTCCCTTCCCCCAGCTATAACTCTTGCCCTGCGGTGTATACTTATCCCTTTCCATCCTTAACGTAAACGTCACCGAATTGTGGTCACTGTCCCCAAAGTGCTCACCTACCTCCAAATCCAACACCTGGCCTGGTTCATTACCCAAAACCAAATCCAATGTGGCCTCACCTCTTGTTGGCCTGTCAACAAACTGTGTCAGGAAACCCTCCTGCACACACTGAACAAAAAACGACCCATCTAATGTACTCGAACTATATCTTTTCCAGTCAATATTTGGAAAGTTAAAGTCTCCCATAATAACTACCCTGTTACTTTCGCTCATATCCAGGATCATCTTCGCCATCCTTTCCTCTACATCCCTAGAACTATTTGGAGGCCTATAGAAAACTCCCAACAGGGTGACCTCTCCTTTCCTGTTTCTAACCTCAGCCCATACTACCTCGGAAGATGAGTCCCCATCTAGCATCCTCTCCGCCACCGTAATACTGCTCTTGACTAGCAGCGCCACACCTCCCCCTCTTTTGCCTCCTTCCCTGAGCTTACTAAAACACCTAAACCCCGGAACCTGCAACATCCATTCCTGTCCCTGCTCTATCCACGTCTCCGAAATGGCCACAACATCGAAGTCCCAGGTACCAACCCATGCTGCCAGTTCCCCTACCTTATTTCGTATACTCCTGGCATTGAAGTAGACACACTTCAAACCACCTACCTGAACACTGGCCCCCTCCTCCGACGTCAAATCTGAGCTCCTGACCTCTATACTCTCATTCTCCCTTACCCTAATACTACAATCCAGGTTCCCATGCCCCTGCTGCATTAGTTTAAACCCCCCCAAAGAGCACTAACAAATCTCCCCCCCAGGATATTTGTGCCCCGCAGGTTCAGATGTAGACCATCCTGTCTGTAGAGGTCCCACCTTCCCCAGAAAGCGCCCCAGTTATCCAGAAATCTGAATCCCTCCCGCCTGCACCATCCCTGTAGCCACGTGTTTAATTGCTCTCTCTCCCTATTCCTCATCTCACTATCACGTGGCACGGGCAACAACCCAGAGATAACAACTCTGTTTGTTCTAGTTCTGAGCTTCCATCCTAGCTCCCTGAAAGCCTGCCTGACATCCTTATCCCCTTTCCTACCTATGTCGTTAGTGCCAATGTGGACCACGACTTGGGGCTGCTCCCCCTCCCCCTTAAGGACCCGGAAAACACGATCCGAGACATCACGTACCCTTGCACCTGGGAGGCAACATACCAAACGTGAGTCTCTCACGCTCCCACAAAATCTCCTATCTGTGCCCCTGACTATAGAGTCCCCAATTACTAATGCTCTGCTCCTCTCCCCCCTTCCCTTCTGAGCAACAGGGACAGACTCTGTGCCAGAGGTCTGTACCCCATGGCTTACCCCTGGTAAGTCGTCCCCCCCACAAGTATCCAAAGCGGTATACTTGTTTCTCAGGGGAACGACCGCAGGGGATCCCTGCACTGACTGTTTTTTCCCCGTCCCTCTTACAGTTACCCATCTATCTCCAATCTTTGGTGTAACTAATTCCCTGAAGCTGCTATCTATGACCCCCTCTGCCTCCCGAATGATCCGAAGTTCTTCCAACTCCAGCTCCAGTTCCCTAACTCGGTCTTGGAGGAGCTGGAGATGGCAGCACTTCCTGCAGGTAAAATCAGCAGGGACACTAACGGCATCCCTCACCTCAAACATCCCGCAGGAGGAACATTGCACTCCCTTCCCTGCCATTCCTCTAACTTTCTACCAAGATCTGGCTAACAACTAAATTAAAAAAATTTTTTTATATATGCAAAAAAAGAAAGAATAAAAATTATTAATAACAATAATAAAATATGGTACTTACCTCACTCCAAAGGGTTTTATTATTAGGTTAGAGGAGGAGGGCGGGTGGGAGACACTACACGTGTAGTGTCTCGGGTTTCCTCTCCACCAGAATTTATTGGTGAGGGTCTTCCCAGACGTCCGCGGGTCGACTTCCTGTTCCCACCTTAAACACTAGAATTTTTTTTTAAAAAATTTATTTAAAGGAGAAACTTACCTCCCAGAAATCACTTCCGCACTGCCCCCGCAGAAATGGACTAACCTGCTCCTCTCCTGCTGAAATCGACTTGGCCTGCAAGGTAAGCAAGTTGTTAATCTGCGCTTTTTCAAAATTCCCGCGCTGATTCTAAGGTCCCAGCTCTCACTCCCGAACTCAACAGCTGACCTGCAAGGCAAGTAAGTTAATATGTACTCACCTCACCACAGACAGCAACCTTTTAAATGGTCCCCTCTGTCTCGCAGCCCCCGCGCTTTTCAAAATTCCCGCGCTGATTCTAAGGTCCCAGCTCTCACTCCCGAACTCAACAGCTGACCTGCAAGGCAAGTAAGTTAATATGTACTCACCTCACCACAGACAGCGACCTTTTAAATGGTCCCCTCTGTCTCGCAGCCCCCGCGCTTTTCAAAATTCCCGCGCTGATTCTAAGGTCCCAGCTCTCACTCCCGAACTCAACAGCTGACCTGCAAGGCAAGTAAGTTAATATGTACTCACCTCACCACAGACAGCGACCTTTTAAATGGTCCCCTCTGTCTCGCAGCCCCCGCGCTTTTCAAAATTCCCGCGCTGATTCTAAGGTCCCAGCTCTCACTCCCGAACTCAACAGCTGACCTGCAAGGCAAGTAAGTTAATATGTACTCACCTCACCACAGACAGCGACCTTTTAAATGGTCCCCTCTGTCTCGCAGCCCCCGCGCTTTTCAAAATTCCCGCGCTGATTCTAAGGTCCCAGCTCTCACTCCCGAACTCAACAGCTGACCTGCAAGGCAAGTAAGTTAATATGTACTCACCTCACCACAGACAGCGACCTTTTAAATGGTCCCCTCTGTCTCGCAGCCCCCGCGCTTTTCAAAATGTACAGTACACCTGTACTGTCTCATTTACAATCCATCCCATAGACACACCTGTACTGTCTCATTTACAATCCATCCCATAGATACACCTGTACTGTCTCATTTACAATCCATCCCATAGATACACCTGTACTGTCTCATTTACAATCCATCCCATAGATACACCTGTACTGTCTCATTTACAATCCATCCCATAGACACACCTGTACTGTCTCATTTACAATCCATCCCATAGATACACCTGTACTGTCTCATTTACAATCCATCCCATAGATACACCTGGACTGTCTCATTTACAATCCATCCCATAGATACACCTGCACTGTCTCATTTACAATCCATCCCATAGATACACCTGTACTGTCTAATTTACAATCCATCCCATAGATACACCTGTACTGTCTCATTTACAATCCATCCCATAGATACACCTGTACTGTCTGATTTACTATCCATCCCATAGACACACCTGCACTGTCTCATTTACAATCCATCCCATAGATACACCTGTACTGTCTCATTTACAATCCATCCCATAGATACACCTGTACTGTCTCATTTACAATCAATCCCATAGATACACCTGCACTGTCTCATTTACAATCCATCCCATAGATACACCTGTACTGTCTCATTTACAATCCATCCCATAGATACACCTGTACTGTCTCATTTACAATCCATCCCATAGACACACCTGCATTGTCTCATTTACAATCCATCCCATAGATACACCTGCACTGTCTCATTTACAATCCATCCCATAGATACACCTGTACTGTCTCATTAACAATCCATCCCATAGACACACCTGTACTGTCTCATTTACAATCCATCCCATAGATACACCTGCACTGTCTCATTAACAATCCATCCCATAGATACACCTGTACTGTCTCATTTACAATCCATCCCATAGATATACCTGTACTGTCACATTTACAATCCATCCCATAGACACACCTGCATTGTCTCATTTACAATCCATCCCATAGATACACCTGTACTGTCTCATTTACAATCCATCCCATAGATACACCTGTACTGTCTCATTAACAATCCATCCCATAGACACACCTGTACTGTCTCATTTACAATCCATCCCATAGATACACCTGTACTGTCTCATTTACAATCCATCCCATAGATACACCTGTACTGTCCCATTTACAATCCATCCCATAGATACACCTGTACTGTCACATTTACAATCCATCCCATAGACACACCTGTACTGTCTCATTGACAATCCATCCCATAGATACACCTGTACTGTCTCATTTACAATCTATCCCATAGATACACCTGTACTGTCTCATTTACAATCCATCCCATAGATACACCTGTACTGTCTCATTTACAATCCATCCCATAGATACACCTGTACTGTCACATTTACAATCCATCCCATAGACACACCTGTACTGTCTCATTTACAATCTATCCCATAGATACACCTGTACTGTCTCATTGACAATCCATCCCATAGACACACCTGTACTGTCTCATTTACAATCCATCCCATAGACACACCTGTACTGTCTCATTTACAATCCATCCCATAGATACACCTGTACTGTCTCATTTACAATCCATCCCATAGACACACCTGTACTGTCTCATTTACAATCCATCCCATAGATACACCTGTACTGTCTCATTTACAATCCATCCCATAGACACACCTGTACTGTCTCATTTACAATCCATCCCATAGATACACCTGTACAGTCTCATTTACAATCCATCCCATAGACACACCTGTACTGTCTCATTTACAATCCATCCCATAGATACACCTGTACTGTCTCATTTACAATCCATCCCATAGATACACCTGTACTGTCTCATTTACAATCCATCCCATAGACACACCTGTACTGTCTCATTTACAATCCATCCCATAGACACACCTGTACTGTCTCATTAACAATCCATCCCATAGATACACCTGTACTGTCTCATTTACAATCCATCCCATAGATACACCTGCACTGTCTCATTTACAATCCATCCCATAGACACACCTGTACAGTCTCATTTACAATCCATCCCATAGACACACCTGTACTGTCTCATTTACAATCCATCCCATAGATACACCTGTACCGTCTCATTTACAATCCATCCCATAGATACACCTGTGCTGTCTCATTTACAATCCATCCCATAGATACACCTGTACAGTCTCATTTACAATCCATCCCATAGATACACCTGTACTGTCTCATTAACAATCCATCCCATAGACACACCTGTACTGTCTCATTTACAATCCATCCCATAGATACACCTGTACTGTCTCATTTACAATCCATCCCATAGATACACCTGTACTGTCTCATTTACAATCCATCCCATAGATACACCTGTACTGTCTCATTTACAATCCATCCCACAGATACACCTGTACTGTCTCATTTACAACCCATCCCATAGATACACCTGTACTGTCTCATTTACAATCCATCCCATAGACACACCTGTACTGTCTCATTTACAATCCATCCCATAGATACACCTGTACTGTCTCATTTACAATCCATCCCATAGATACACCTGTACTGTCTCATTTACAATCCATCCCATAGATACACCTGTACTGTCTCATTTACAATCCATCCCACAGATACACCTGCACTGTCTCATTTACAACCCATCCCATAGATACACCTGTACTGTCTCATTTACAATCCATCCCATAGACACACCTGTACTGTCTCATTTACAATCCATCCCATAGATACACCTGTACTGTCTCATTTACAATCCATCCCATAGATACACCTGTACTGTCTCATTTACAATCCATCCCATAGACACACCTGTACTGTCTCATTTACAATCCATCCCATAGATACACCTGTACTGTCTCATTTACAATCCATCCCATAGATACACCTGTACTGTCTCATTTACAATCCATCCCATAGATACACCTGTACTGTCTCATTTGCAATCCATCCCATAGACACACCTGTACTGTCTCATTTACAATCCATCCCATAGATACACCTGTACTGTCTCATTGACAATCCATCCCATAGATACACCTGTACTGTCTCATTTACAATCCATCCCATAGATACACCTGTACTGTCTCATTTACAATCCATCCCATAGATACACCTGTACTGTCTCATTTACAATCCATCCCATAGATACACCTGTACTGTCTCATTTACAATCCATCCCATAGATACACCTGTACTGTCTCATTTACAATCCATCCCATAGATACACCTGTACTGTTTCATTTACAATCCCACAGATACACCTGTACTGTCTCATTAACAATCCATCCCATAGACACACCTGTATAGTCTCATTAACAATCCATCCCTTGGATACACCTGTACTGCCTTATTTACAATCCCATAGATACACCTGTACTGTCTCATTTACAATCCATCCCATAGATACACCTGTACTGTCTCATTTACAATCCATCCCATAGACACACCTGTACTGTCTCATTTACAATCCATCCCATAGATACACCTGTGCTGTCTCATTTACAATCCATCCCATAGACACACCTGTACTGTCTCATTAACAATCCATCCCATAGATACACATGTACTGTCTCATTTACAATCCATCCCATAGATACACCTGCACTGTCTCATTTACAATCCATCCCATTGATACACCTGTACTGTCCCATTTACAATCCATCCCATAGATACACCTGTACTGTCTCATTTACAATCCATCCCATAGATACACCTGTACTGTCTCATTTACAATCCATCCCATAGATACACCTGTACTGTCTCATTTACAATCCATCCCATAGACACACCTGTACTGTCTCATTAACAATCCATCCCATAGATACACCTGTACAGTCTCATTTACAATCCATCACATAGATACACCTGTACTGTCTGATTGACAATCCATCCCATAGACACACCTGTACTGTCTCATTAACAATCCATCCCATAGATACACCTGTACTGTCTGATTTACAATCCATCCCATAGACACACCTGTACTGTCTCATTTAGAATCCACCCCATAGATACACCTGTACTGTCTCATTTACAATCCATCCCATAGACACACCTGTACTGTCTCATTTACAATCCATCCCATAGATACACCTGTACTGTCTCATTTACAATCCATCCCATAGACACACCTGTACTGCCTCATTTACAATCCATCCCATAGACACACCTGTACTGTCTCATTGACAATCCATCCCATAGATACACCTGTACTGTCTCATTTACAATCCATCCCATAGACACACCTGTACTGTCTCATTTACAATCCATCCCATAGATACACCTGTACTGTCTCATTTACAATCCATCCCATAGACACACCTGTACTGTCTCATTGACAATCCATCCCATAGACACACCTGCACTGTCTCATTTACAATCCATCCCATAGATACACCTGTACTGTCTCATTTACAATCCATCCCATAGACACACCTGTACTGTCTCATTTACAATCCATCCCATAGACACACCTGTACTGTCTCATTTACAATCCATCCCATAGACACACCTGTACTGTCTCATTTACAATCCATCCCATAGATACACCTGTACTGTCTCATTTACAATCCATCCCATAGACACACCTGTACTGTCTCATTTACAATCCATCCCATAGACACACCTGTACAGTCTCATTTACAATCCATCCCATAGACACACCTGTACTGTCTCATTTACAATCCATCCCATAGACACACCTGTACTGTCTCATTTACAATCCATCCCATAGATACACCTGTACTGTCTCATTTACAATCCATCCCATAGATACACCTGTACTGTCTCATTTACAATCCATCCCATAGATACACCTGTACTGTCCCATTTACAATCCATCCCATAGATACACCTGTACTGTCTCATTTACAATCCATCCCATAGATACACCTGTACAGTCTCATTTACAATCCATCCCATAGATACACCTGTACTGTCTCATTTACAATCCATCCCATAGATACACCTGTACTGTCTCATTTACAATCCATCCCATAGATACACCTGTACTGTCTCATTTACAATCCATCCCATAGACACACCTGTACTGTCTCATTTACAATCCATCCCATAGATACACCTGTACTGTCTCATTTACAATCCATCCCATAGATACACCTGTACTGTCTCATTTACAATCCATCCCATAGATACACCTGTACTGTCCCATTTACAATCCATCCCATAGATACACCTGTACTGTCTCATTTACAATCCATCCCATAGATACACCTGTACAGTCTCATTTACAATCCATCCCATAGACACACCTGTACTGTCTCATTTACAATCCATCCCATAGATACACCTGTACTGTCTCATTTACAATCCATCCCATAGATACACCTGTACTGTCTCATTTACAATCCATCCCATAGATACACCTGTACTGTCCCATTTACAATCCATCCCATAGATACACCTGTACTGTCTCATTTACAATCCATCCCATAGATACACCTGTACTGTCTCATTTACAATCCATCCCATAGACACACCTGTACTGTCTCATTAACAATCCATCCCATAGACACACCTGTACTGTCTCATTTACAATCCATCCCATAGATACACCTGTACTGTCTCATTTACAATCCATCCCATAGATACACCTGTACTGTCTCATTTACAATCCATCCCATAGACACACCTGTACTGTCTCATTTACAATCCATCCCATAGACACACCTGTACTGTCTCATTTACAATCCATCCCATAGACACACCTGTACTGTCTCATTTACAATCCATCCCATAGATACACCTGTACTGTCTCATTTACAATCCATCCCATAGATACACCTGTACTGTCTCATTTACAATCCATCCCATAGACACACCTGTACTGTCTCATTTACAATCCATCCCATAGATACACCTGTACTGTCTCATTTACAATCCATCCCATAGATACACCTGTACTGTCTCATTTACAATCCATCCCATAGATACACCTGTACTGTCTCATTTACAATCCATCCCATAGATACACCTGTACTGTCTCATTTACAATCCATCCCACAGATTCACCTGTGCTGTCTCATTTACAATCCATCCCATAGATACACCTGTACTGTCTCATTTACAATCCATCCCATAGACACACCTGTACTGTCTCATTTACAATCCATCCCATAGACACACCTGTACTGTCTCATTTACAATCCATCCCATAGATACACCTGTACAGTCTCATTTACAATCCATCCCATAGACACACCTGTACTGTCTCATTTACAATCCATCCCATAGATACACCTGTACTGTCTCATTTACAATCCATCCCATAGATACACCTGTACTGTCTCATTAACAATCCATCCCATAGATACACCTGTACTGTCTCATTTACAATCCATCCCATAGATACACCTGTACTGTCTCATTTACAATCCATCCCATAGATACACCTGTGCTGTCTCATTTACAATCCATCCCATAGACACACCTGTACTGTCTCATTTACAATCCATCCCATAGACACACCTGTACTGTCTCATTTACAATCCATCCCATAGACACACCTGTACTGTCTCATTTACAATCCATCCCATAGATACACCTGTACTGTCTCATTTACAATCCATCCCATAGATACACCTGTACTGTCTCATTTACAATCCATCCCATAGACACACCTGTACTGTCTCATTTATAATCCATCCCATTGATACACCTGTACTGTCTCATTTATAATCCATCCCATAGATCCACCTGTACTGTCTCATTTATAATCCATCCCATAGATACACCTGTACTGTCTCATTTATAATCCATCCCATAGATCCACCTGTACTGTCCCATTTACAATCCATCCCATAGATACACCTGTACTGTCCCATTTACAATCCATCCCATAGATACACCTGTACTGTCCCATTTACAATCCATCCCATAGATACACCTGTACTGTCCCATTTACAATCCATCCCATAGATACACCTGTACTGTCTCATTTACAATCCATCCCATAGACACACCTGTACTGTCTCATTTACAATCCATCCCATAGACACACCTGTACTGTCTCATTTACAATCCATCCCATAGACACACCTGTACTGTCCCATTTACAATCCATCCCATAGATACACCTGTACTGTCCCATTTACAATCCATCCCATAGATACACCTGTACTGTCCCATTTACAATCCATCCCATAGATAAACTTAAGGAAAGAATTTGGTCAAACATACATGGAGTTTGAAAGGCTCAAGCAGAGTAATTAAAGGCTTTGAAAATAGACCAAACGTATGAAACTCTCAGAGAAATTATGGGGGCGATTCTCCGATATGGAGGGCAAGTGTTCACGCCGTCGCGTTTCACAGCGGCGCGAACAGGGCCCGGGCACGACCTATTCCACGGTCCACGCCACTCCAGCGTCCTTACGTGGCGCCAAATGGGCACCGCGCCATCCTGCGCATGCGCGGGGAACGTCTTACGCACGCCGGCCCCTCACCAACATGGCGCCGGTGTTCTGGGGATGCGCGCGGAAGGAGGTAGGCCCGGGGGGGGGAGAGGCCCGCCTGCTGATCGGTGGGCTCCGATCGCGGGCCAGACCCCATCGGAGGTCACCCCGGTGAAGGAGCCCCTCACCCTCCCCCCCACAGGCCGCCCTCCCACCGTTCCCGCAGAGTTCCTGCCGGCAGCGACCAGGGGTGGATGGCGCCGGCGGGAACCTTTCATGTCGTAGCGGCCGCTCGGCCCACCCGGCCAGAGAATTGCCGCTCGCCGGTTCTCCGAGCGGCCCGGTGTGAATCGCGCGCCGCTGGTTCCGGGGGGTGGGAGAATCACGTGCGGGGGTC
Source organism: Scyliorhinus torazame (assembly GCF_047496885.1). Classification (NCBI taxonomy): domain Eukaryota; kingdom Metazoa; phylum Chordata; class Chondrichthyes; order Carcharhiniformes; family Scyliorhinidae; genus Scyliorhinus; species Scyliorhinus torazame. Next base: position 169,039,710 of record NC_092724.1, read on the forward strand.
GGGGCGGCGTGGCGTGATTCGCGCAGCGCCCTGGCGATTCTCCCACCCGGCATGTAAGGGGAGAGTAGCGGCCTATACTTTTGGAGGAGTTTAAAAATTCAATTCCTGATGTAGTGAGAACTCATGTGGCTGAACAGAGGGTTAAAACTGCAAGATTAGCAGCAGAAATGGCAGATGATTATGAAATAGTTCATAAATCAAAGATTGGTTTCCGACATCAGTTTCAGCCGGTGAGGGATAGAAACTGGGGACATGAGAAATACTCAAGTGATAAAGGTCAAGGTGATCTGATGGGAGACAATAAAGAGAGTGTACCTCAGATCAAAAAAGAAATCCAGGAGGGTGGAAAAGAAATGGAAAGTTACAAATGTTTTCACTGCAATAAACTAGGCCATCTAAAGTCACAGTGTTGGTGGTTGAAGAAAAGCATTGGGAAGGCTGATGTGGTAAAACAGGATAAGACAGTGAGGTTTGTTAGAGTGGTAAAGGAAAGCCCAAGGGGAGCGAATGAGGTGCAAACGATTGTACAGCCTGTTCAAGAAGTAATTGTTAAGAAGGTGCCAGATGTCTTTAAAGAATTTACTTGTGTGGGTAAAGTTTACTCATGTGTATCAGGAGGAGCAGGTAAAGAAGTCACAATTTTGAGAGATACGAGAGCTAGTCAATCTTTAATGGTAAGAGATGAGGAGTTACGTAGTTTGGGAAGAATGTTGCCAGAAAAGGTGGTAATATATGGAATTCAGGGTGAGAGGAGTAGTGTTCCATTATATAAGGTAAGGTTGGAAAGTCCAGTGAAGAATGGTGAAGTGATAGTAGGAATAATAGATAAACTATCTTGTTCAGGAATACAGTTTATCTTGGTTAATGATATAGCTGGATTGCAGGTGGGAGTGATGCCTACTGTGGTTGATAAGCCAGTGGAAAATCAGTCAACTGAAGGGTTGAAGGACGAATATCCTGGGATTTTTCCGGATTGTGTAGTAACAAGGTTGCAAAGTCACAGCTTAAGACAAGAGGAGAAATCAAAGAGTGAAGATGAAGTTGAAGTGCGATTATCAGAAACGATTTTTTATCAGATGGTTGAAAAAGAACAAGAACAGGTGGAGGATGAGGCGGATATTTTTAGTTCAGGAAAATTGGCGGAGTTACAACAGAAAGATGTAGAAATAAAACGGATATATCAGAAAGCATATACGGAAGAGAAATCTGAGAGTATACCAGAGTGTTATTACCGTAAAAATGATGTCTTGATGAGAAAATGGAGACCTGTACATATGCAGGCGGATGAATAGTGGGCAGAAGTTCATCAAGTAGTATTGCCGGTAGGGTATAGAAAGGAGCTGTTGCGAGTTTGCACATGAGGTACCAGTGGGAGGTCATTTGGGAATAAGGAAAACTCAAGCTAAAATCCAGAAACATTTTTATTGGCCTGGACTACATAAAGATGTAGTTAAATTTTGTCAATCATGTCACACATGTCAAGTGATAGGGAAACCTCAAGCAGTGATAAAACCAGCGCCCTTAGTAACCATTCCAGCTTTTAAGGAACCTTTTACGAGGATCCGAATTGATTGTGTAGGACCGCTTCCTAAAACAAAAAGTGGGAATCAATATCTTTTGACTATAATGGATGTGTCTACTAGGTTTCCAGAGTCCATTCTAGTACGTAATATTACAGCTAAAAGGATTGTGGAGGAGTTACTTAAATTCTTTACTAGATGTGGACTACCCACAGAAATTCAATCGGATCAAGGATCGAATTTTACTTCAAAGTTATTCAAAGAAGTTATGAATAACTTAAGAATAAAACAATTTAAATCAACTGCGTACCATCCAGAATCGCAGGGAGAGTTAGAAAAGTGGCATCAGACATTAAAGACAATGTTGAGGGCGTATTGTCAAGATTATCCAGAGGATTGGGATAAAGGAATCCCATTTGTATTGTTTGCAATTAGGGATGCACCTAATGAGTCTACCAAATTTAGTCCTTTTGAACTAATTTTTGGTCATGAGGTAAGAGGACCACTTAAATTGATTTAAGGAAAAATTGGTGGGTGAGAAATCGGAAATTACATTATTGAATTACGTGTCATATTTTACGGAACGATTAAATAGAGCAGGTGAATTGGCTAGACAACATTTGAAAGTTGCACAAAATGTGATGAAATGGGTGGCGGACAAGAAATCCAAAGTTCGTAGTTTTGCCAGTGGGGATAAAGTTTTAGTGTTGTTACCAGTGTTAGGGGAGCCTTTAAAAGCTAGGTTTTGTGGACTGTATCAGATTGAAAGGAAATTAAGTGAGATGAATTATGTGGTAAAAACACCAGATAGAAGGAAGACTCACCGAGTGTGTCATGTGAATCTGCTTAAAACGTACTTTGAAAGGGAAGGAGAGGAAAAGGAGGTTTTAATGATTCTAACTCAAAGTGACGAACCAAATTCAAATGACTGTGAATTTGACATACCTGAAATTAAATTTGGAAATGGGGATGTTCTTAAAAATTGGGATGAATTGTTGAGTTACCTTCCAGAGGAAAAACAAACTGACCTGAAAGAGTTATTGATATCACATGGGCAAGTTTGTAGAGATAAATTGGGAAGTACTAAAATGGCTATACATGATGTAGATGTGGGAAATGTTGTTCCAATCAAACAACATCCATATAGACTTAACCCTTTAAAATTGGCACAGGTTAACAGAGAGATTGAGAGTATGCTTAAAAATGGCATAATTGAAGTGGGTTGCAGCCAATGGAGCTCACCTATAGTGATGGTACCTAAACCAGACGGTACCCAACAGTTGTGTGTGGACTATAGAAAGATGAATGCAGTTACAAGAACGGACTCTTACCCTATCCCACGTTTGAAGATTGCATTGAGAAAGTGGGACAATCTGCTTTTATTTCCGACTTCCAGACATGGAAAGAACATTTAAAACATCGTATGGAGTTCTTCGATCGACTTCAGGAGGCGGGTTTGGTGATGAACCGAGCCGAAAGTGAATTTGGAGAAGCCCGAACCACTTTTCTTGAGGAGTTTCCGATACCCTCAAGACGAAGGGAAATAATGCGATCTCTTAGCAACAATGAATTTGATCGAACCTTTGTGCAAAATATTTGTAGCGTGGTTGCTCCACTGATGGAATTGCTGAAGAAACATTAAAAATTTCAATGGACAGCGGACTTTCAACAGGCATTTGACTGCCTAAAAGCTGTGATCACCAATGCTCCTGTATTGGAGAATTGCAAGGGACTCTGTGGTCAGATTGAACTAAAGTATCTGATTCTAAAGCAAAATGCTGAGGCCCAGAGAAATGGATGGATCGTGCAGAGACTTTCTTGTTCAAAGAGACTGTCAATCGAGAAGGTTTTCGGTTGGAGGAAGAAGAACGGAAAAGATGGACTTTATTATTATGCCCTTTGCATGTGTTGTTTTAAAAAAAAATGAAAACATATATTTACTGTGTGCATTTCTTAGTGGTTGGTGCAAAAGTAAAAAATGAAACCATCTTGAAGTTGATCGTTTATTTATTTTTTCTTGGGGGAGGTGTCATGTTAGAGTGCCTTTAAGAATTGGATGTTTAAGAAATGTACCTTTAAGAAATGAAGCTGATCATATTACTGGAGTGATGTCACGGGGGGTGGGGGCGGGGGGGAGCTGAGCTCACTTCTGCTTTTGGTTTCAGTTTGAGAGAGCAACTGAGAGCGTCTGTGTGTTTTGCTGAGATCTGCAGAAAGGACTCTCTCTTAATCATTTGGTGAAAACGGAATTGTAAAAAGGCCTCAGTATTGAATATGAATCTAATGTGCTTCTGTTTGAAGGATTTGTTAAACCTTTTGGATGTGTAAAGGAACAGTTTGCAGGATTGGGTAGTGTTGTATTATTTTCGGGATTATCTTTGAAGTAAGGGGCGTTAAGAGATCCAATGTTTATTTAAAAAGTTAATTTGAGTTCATGGAATAAACATTGTTTTGTTTTAAAAACTCCGTGTCCATAATTGTAATACTACACCTGGGGAACAAGCCGTATGGTTCAAAAGCAACAATCCATGAAGTGGGGGGGGGGGTTGTTGAAATCCATGATACATTTTGGGGTTCTGAAAACACCTCTCCCATAACAATTGTAAATGGGAGAGTACAGGTGTATCTATGGGATGGATTGTAAATGGGAGAGTACAGGTGTGTCTATGGGATGGATTGTAAATGGGAGAGTACAGGTGTATCTATGGGATGGATTGTAAATGGGAGAGTACAGGTGTGTCTATGGGATGGATTGTAAATGAGGCAGTACAGGTGTATCTATGGGATGGATTGTTAATGAGACAGTACAGGTGTATCTATGGGATGGATTGCAAATGAGACAGTACAGGTGTATCTATGGGATGGATTGTAAATGAGACAGTACAGGTGTATCTATGGGATGGATTGTAAATGAGACAGTACAGGTGTATCTATGGGATGGATTGTAAATGAGACTGTACAGGTGTATCTATGGGATGGATTGTAAATGAGACAGTGCAGGTGTATCTATGGGATGGATTGTAAATGAGACAGTGCAGGTGTATCTATGGGATGGATTGTAAATGTGACAGTACAGGTGTAGCTATGGGATGGATTGTAAATGGGAGAGTACAGGTGTATCTATGGGATGGACTGTAAATGAGACGGTACAGGTGTATCTATGGGATGGATTGTTAATGAGACAGTACAGGTGTATCTATGGGATGGATTATAAATGAGACAGTACAGGTGTGTCTATGGGATGGATTGTTAATGAGACAGTACAGGTGTATCTATGGGATGGATTGTAAATGAGACAGTACAGGTGTATCTATGGGATGGATTGTTAATGAGACAGTACAGGTGTATCTATGGGATGGATTGTAAATGAGACAGTACAGGTGTATCTATGGGATGGATTGTTAATGAGACAGTACAGGTGTATCTATGGGATGGATTGTAAATGAGACTGTACAGGTGTATCTATGGGATGGATTGTAAATGAGACAGTGCAGGTGTATCTATGGGATGGATTGTAAATGTGACAGTACAGGTGTAGCTATGGGATGGATTGTAAATGGGAGAGTACAGGTGTATCTATGGGATGGACTGTAAATGAGACGGTACAGGTATATCTATGGGATGGATTGTTAATGAGACAGTACAGGTGTATCTATGGGATGGATTATAAATGAGACAGTACAGGTGTATCTATGGGATGGATTGTTAATGAGACAGTACAGGTGTATCTATGGGATGGATTGTAAATGAGACAGTGCAGGTGTATCTATGGGATGGATTATAAATGAGACAGTACAGGTGTATCTAGTAAAAGTTGTGGGTCAGGTGAACTCCATGCTACACCTTGGGGTTCTCTAAACCCTGGCACATAACAGTTACCAAGGGTGTTTTTGCTGGCTGTATTAATGCTGTGTGTTTACTAATGAGGGTGTTTTTGTTCTCTGTATTAATAAGGGGATCAGGGGTTATGGGGAGAAGGCAGGAGAATGGGGATGAGAAAATATCAGCCATGATTGAATGGCGGAGCAGATTCGATGGGTCAAGTGGTCTTATTCTGCTCCTATGTCTTATGGTCTTATGGTATTAATGCTTTTTGTTAATCAATGAGGGTAATTTTACACTCTGAATTGATACTGTGTTTATTACGACCGGACGTTTTGCTGTCTGTATTACTACTGTGTGTTTATTACTGAGGGTGTTTTGCAGTCTGTATTAATGCTGTGTGTTTATTGCTGAGGGTGTATTGCTTTCTGTGTTAATGCTGTGTGTTTATTACTGAGGGTGTTTTGCAGTCTGTATTAATGCTGTGTGTTTATTGCTGAGGGTGTATTGCTTTCTGTGTTAATGCTCTATGTTTATTACTGAGGGTGTTTTGCTTTCTGTGTTAATGCTGTGTGTTTATTGCTGAGGGTGTTTTGCAGTCTGTATTAATGCTGTGTGTTTATTGCTGAGTGTGTATTGCTTTCTGTGTTAATGCTCTATGTTTATTACTGGGGGTGTTTTGCTTTCTGTGTTAATGCTCTGTGTTTATTGCTGAGGGTGTTTTGCAGTCTGTATTAATGCTGTGTGTTTATTGCTGAGGGTGTATTGCTTTCTGTGTTAATGCTCTATGTTTATTACTGGGGTGTTTTGCTTTCTGTGTTAATGCTGTGTGTTTATTGCTGAGGGCGTATTGCTTTCTGTGTTAATGCTGTGTGTTTATTACTGAGGGTGTTTTGCAGTCTGTATTAATGCTGTGTGTTTATTTCTGAGGGTGTATTGCTTTCTGTGTTAATGCTCTATGTTTATTACTGGGGGTGTTTTGCTTTCTGTGTTAATGCTGTGTGTTTATTGCTGAGGGTGTATTGCTTTCTGTGTTAATGCTGTGTGTTTATTGCTGAGGGTGTTTTGCTTTCTGTGTTAATGCTGTGTGTTTATTACTGAGGGTGTTTTGCTTTCTGTGTTAATGCTGTGTGTTTATTGCTGAGGGTGTATGTTCTCTGGTCTATAGTTGTATGTTTATTACTGAGGATGTTTTCTGTGTATTAATGCTGTGTTATTGTTGCTGAGGGTGTTTTGCTGTCTGTATTAAGCTGTATGTTTACTAATGAGGGTACTTTTGTGTTCCTTATTAGTGCTTTGTTTATATTAGTGCGTTGTTTTTGCTGTCTGCATTAATGCTGTGTGTTTATTTCTGAGGATGTTTTGCCCACTGCATTAATGCTGTGTGTTTATTAGTGAGGGTGTTTTGCTGTCTGTATTAATACTGTGTGTTTATTACAGAGGGCATTTTGCTGTCTGTATTAATGCTGTGTTTATTGCTGAGGGTGTATTGCTCTTTGGTTTATTGTTGTATGTTTATTACTGAGGATGTTTTCTGATTAATGCTCTGTTTTTGTTACTGAGGGTGTTTTGCTGTCTGTATTAATGTTTTGTGTTTACTAATGAGGGTGCATTAGTACTCCGTATTAGTGCTGTGTTTTTATTAGTGACGATGTTTTTGTTGTCTGTATTAATGCTGCATGTTTACTAATGAGGGTATTTTTGCTATCTGCATTAATGCTGTGTGTTTATTACTAAGGATGTTTTGCCGATTGCATTAATGCTGTGTGTTTGGTACTGAGGGCATTTTGCTGTCCGTATTAGTGCTGTATGTTTAGTACTGAGGGTGTTTTGCTGTCTGTATTGATGTTGTGTGTTTATTACTCAGGGTCTTTTGCTGTCTGTATTAATGCTGTGTGTTCATTACTGAGGATATCTTGCTGACTGCATTAGTGCTATGTGTTTATTACTGAGGGTATTTTGCCGACTGCATTAATGCTATGTGTTTGCTACTGAGGATGCTTTGCTGTCTGTATTAATGCTGTGTGTTTATTGGTGAGGGTGTTTTACTCCATGTTTTAATGTTGTGTGTTTATTACTGGGTGTGTTTTGCTGTCTGTATTAATGCTGTGTGTCTGTAACTGAGGGTGTTTTTGCTATCTGCGTCAATGATGTGTGTTTATTATTGAGGGTGCTTTTAATAATAATAATAGCTTATTGTCACAAGTAGGCTTCAATGAAGTCACTGTGAAAAGCCCCTAGTCGCCACATTCCAGCGCCTGTTCAGGGAGGCCGGTACGGGAATTGAACCCGCACTGATGACATTGTTCTGTATTACAAGCCAACTGTTTAGCCCACTGTGCTAAACCAGCCCCTGTATTAATGCTGTGAATTTATTCATGAGGGCTTTTTTTGCTCTCTGTATTAATGCTGTATGGTTATTTCTGAGGGTGTTTTTGCTCTCTGTATTAATGCTGTGTGGTTATTTCTGAGGATGTTTTTGCTGTCTGTATTAATGCTGTATGGTTATTTCTGATGGTGTTTTTGCTGTCTGTATTAATGCTGTGTGGTTATTTCTGAGGGTGTTTTTGCTGTCTGTATTAATGCTGTATGGTTATTTCTGAGGGTGTTTTTGCTGTCTGTATTAATGCTGTATGGTTATTTGTGAGGATGTTTTTGCTGTCTGTATTAATGCTGTGTGGTTATTTCTGAGGGTGTTTTTGCTGTCTGTATTAATGCTGTATGGTTATTTCTGAGGGTGTTTTTGCTGTCTGTATTAATGCTGTGTGGTTATTTCTGAGGATGTTTTTGCTGTCTGTATTAATGCTGTGTGGTTATTTCTGAGGGTGTTTTTGCTGTCTGTATTAATGCTGTGCGGTTATTTCTGAGGGTGTTTTTGCTGTCTGTATTAATGCTGTATGGTTATTTCTGAGGGTGTTTTTGCTGTCTGTATTAATGCTGTATGGTTATTTCTGAGGGTGTTTTTGCTCTCTGTATTAATGCTGTGTGGTTATTTCTGAGGGTGTTTTTGCTGTCTGTATTAATGCTGTATGGTTATTTCTGAGGGTGTTTTTGCTGTCTGTATTAATGCTGTATGGTTATTTCTGAGGGTGTTTTTGCTGTCTGTATTAATGCTGTATGGTTATTTCTGAGGATGTTTTTGCTGTCTGTATTAATGCTGTGTGGTTATTTCTGAGGGTGTTTTTGCTGTCTGTATTAATGCTGTGTGGTTATTTCTGAGGGTGTTTTTGCTGTCTGTATTAATGCTGTATGGTTATTTCTGAGGGTGTTTTTGCTGTCTGTATTAATGCTGTATGGTTATTTGTGAGGATGTTTTTGCTGTCTGTATTAATGCTGTATGGTTATTTCTGAGGGTGTTTTTGCTGTCTGTATTAATGCTGTGTGGTTATTTCTGAGGGTGTTTTTGCTGTCTGTATTAATGCTGTATGGTTATTTCTGAGGGTGTTTTTGCTGTCTGTATTAATGCTGTATGGTTATTTCTGAGGGTGTTTTTGCTGTCTGTATTAATGCTGTATGGTTATTTCTGAGGATGTTTTTGCTGTCTGTATTAATGCTGTATGGTTATTTCTGAGGGTGTTTTTGCTGTCTGTATTAATGCTGTGTGGTTATTTCTGAGGGTGTTTTTGCTGTCTGTATTAATGCTGTATGGTTATTTCTGAGGGTGTTTTTGCTGTCTGTATTAATGCTGTGTGGTTATTTCTGAGGATGTTTTTGCTGTCTGTATTAATGCTGTGTGGTTATTTCTGAGGGTGTTTTTGCTGTCTGTATTAATGCTGTGTGGTTATTTCTGAGGGTGTTTTTGCTGTCTGTATTAATGCTGTATGGTTATTTCTGAGGGTGTTTTTGCTGTCTGTATTAATGCTGTATGGTTATTTCTGAGAGTGTTTTTGCTCTCTGTATTAATGCTGTGTGGTTATTTCTGAGGGTGTTTTTGCTGTCTGTATTAATGCTGTATGGTTATTTCTGAGGGTGTTTTTGCTGTCTGTATTAATGCTGTATGGTTATTTCTGAGGGTGTTTTTGCTGTCTGTATTAATGCTGTATGGTTATTTCTGAGGATGTTTTTGCTGTCTGTATTAATGCTGTATGGTTATTTCTGAGGGTGTTTTTGCTGTCTGTATTAATGCTGTGTGGTTATTTCTGAGGGTGTTTTTGCTGTCTGTATTAATGCTGTATGGTTATTTCTGAGGGTGTTTTTGCTGTCTGTATTAATGCTGTATGGTTATTTGTGAGGATGTTTTTGCTGTCTGTATTAATGCTGTATGGTTATTTCTGAGGGAGTTTTTGCTGTCTGTATTAATGCTGTGTGGTTATTTCTGAGGGTGTTTTTGCTGTCTGTATTAATGCTGTATGGTTATTTCTGAGGGTGTTTTTGCTGTCTGTATTAATGCTGTGTGGTTATTTCTGAGGATGTTTTTGCTGTCTGTATTAATGCTGTGTGGTTATTTCTGAGGGTGTTTTTGCTGTCTGTATTAATGCTGTATGGTTATTTCTGAGGGTGTTTTTGCTGTCTGTATTAATGCTGTATGGTTATTTCTGAGGGTGTTTTTGCTCTCTGTTTTAATGCTGTATGGTTATTTCTGAGGGTGTTTTTGCTGTCTGTATTAATGCTGTGTGGTTATTTCTGAGGGTGTTTTTGCTGTCTGTATTAATGCTGTATGGTTATTTCTGAGGGTGTTTTTGCTGTCTGTATTAATGCTGTATGGTTATTTCTGAGGATGTTTTTGCTGTCTGTATTAATGCTGTATGGTTATTTCTGAGGGAGTTTTTGCTGTCTGTATTAATGCTGTGTGGTTATTTCTGAGGGTGTTTTTGCTGTCTGTATTAATGCTGTATGGTTATTTCTGAGGGTGTTTTTGCTGTCTGTATTAATGCTGTATGGTTATTTCTGAGGGTGTTTTTGCTGTCTGTATTAATGCTGTATGGTTATTTCTGAGGGTGTTTTTGCTCTCTGTTTTAATGCTGTATGGTTATTTCTGAGGGTGTTTTTGCTGTCTGTATTAATGCTGTGTGGTTATTTCTGAGGGTGTTTTTGCTGTCTGTATTAATGCTGTGTGGTTATTTCTGAGGGTGTTTTTGCTGTCTGTATTAATGCTGTATGGTTATTTCTGAGGGTGTTTTTGCTGTCTGTATTAATGCTGTATGGTTATTTCTGAGAGTGTTTTTGCTCTCTGTATTAATGCTGTGTGGTTATTTCTGAGGGTGTTTTTGCTGTCTGTATTAATGCTGTATGGTTATTTCTGAGGGTGTTTTTGCTGTCTGTATTAATGCTGTATGGTTATTTCTGAGGGTGTTTTTGCTGTCTGTATTAATGCTGTATGGTTATTTCTGAGGATGTTTTTGCTGTCTGTATTAATGCTGTATGGTTATTTCTGAGGGTGTTTTTGCTGTCTGTATTAATGCTGTGTGGTTATTTCTGAGGGTGTTTTTGCTGTCTGTATTAATGCTGTATGGTTATTTCTGAGGGTGTTTTGCTGTCTGTATTAATGCTGTATGGTTATTTGTGAGGATGTTTGTGCTGTCTGTATTAATGCTGTATGGTTATTTCTGAGGGAGTTTTTGCTGTCTGTATTAATGCTGTGTGGTTATTTCTGAGGGTGTTTTTGCTGTCTGTATTAATGCTGTATGGTTATTTCTGAGGGTGTTTTTGCTGTCTGTATTAATGCTGTGTGGTTATTTCTGAGGATGTTTTTGCTGTCTGTATTAATGCTGTGTGGTTATTTCTGAGGGTGTTTTTGCTGTCTGTATTAATGCTGTGTGGTTATTTCTGAGGGTGTTTTTGCTGTCTGTATTAATGCTGTATGGTTATTTCTGAGGGTGTTTTTGCTGTCTGTATTAATGCTGTATGGTTATTTCTGAGGGTGTTTTTGCTGTCTGTATTAATGCTGTATGGTTATTTCTGAGGGTGTTTTTGCTCTCTGTTTTAATGCTGTATGGTTATTTCTGAGGGTGTTTTTGCTGTCTGTATTAATGCTGTGTGGTTATTTCTGAGGGTGTTTTTGCTGTCTGTATTAATGCTGTATGGTTATTTCTGAGGGTGTTTTTGCTGTCTGTATTAATGCTGTATGGTTATTTCTGAGGGTGTTTTTGCTGTCTGTATTAATGCTGTATGGTTATTTCTGAGGGTGTTTTTGCTCTCTGTTTTAATGCTGTATGGTTATTTCTGAGGGTGTTTTTGCTGTCTGTATTAATGCTGTGTGGTTATTTCTGAGGGTGTTTTTGCTGTCTGTATTAATGCTGTATGGTTATTTCTGAGGGTGTTTTTGCTGTCTGTATTAATGCTGTGTATTTATTAATGTCGGTGTTTCCACTTCTCTCTATTAATGCCAGTTGTTTATTACTGACGGTTATTTAGCTCCCCTTATTAATGCTGTGTGTTTCTTACTGCCTGTGATATTTGCTCTCTGTATTAATACTGTGTGATTATTACAGAGGGTGATTTTCCTGTCTGCATTAATGCTGTGTGTTTATTACTGAAGTTACTTTGTACTCTGTATTATGTGTTAATTAATGAGTGTTATTTTGCTCCCTGTGTTAATGCTGTGTGTTCATCAATGAGGTGTTTTTATGCTTTTGTTATGGGCCAGGATTTAGAGAACCCCAAAGTGGATCATGGAGCTCACCTGACCCACAACTTTTACTAGATTGTGGTATGGGGAGCACACGGCCCACTCTACAGGTGTGGTACAGCTGGAATGGAAAAGTATTTTTTAAAGCAAAACAATGTTTATTCTATGAACTCAAGTTAACCTTTTTAACATCCATACGGCTTAAAAACAAAACCTTTATCAGAAGCACATCAGGTTAAAGTCACTACTGAAAAGATTTATAATTCTGAATTCACCAAATGATCAAGAAATAGTCTTTTGATAGCAGAGAGAACAGCAGTACAGCTGCTTGGTCTGGCTTCAGCTCCAACACTGAAAAAAAAAATAAAACACACCATGCAGCAAACAGCCTAAAACGAAAGTAAAAAGCTGTCAGACAGCCCAGCTCCACCCACGCTCTGACATCACTTCAGTAGTAAACACCCATTTCTTAAAGGTACTCTCACTACAGATATTTATATACACACCCATTTATAAACACCCATTTCTTAAAGGTACTCTCACATGACACTTTTTATTAATGCTTTGTGTTTATTATGGCACGTGTTTGTTTATTACTGAGGGTGTTTTGCTCTTTGCATTAATGCTGGCTGTTTATTACTGATGGTGGTCCGCTCTCTGTAGTAATGTTGTTTTTTTATTACTGAGATTGTTTTGCTCTATGTAAGAATGCTGTGTGTTTATTATTGAGGGTGCTTTGCTGTCTGAATTAATACTTTGTGTTTATTACTGGGGTGTTTTGCTGTCTGTATGAATGTCTGTATTAATATTGTGTGTTTATTACTGGGGTGTTTTGCTGTCTGTATGAATGATGTGTGTTTGTTACTGTGGGTGATTTTGCTCTCTGTTCTAATGCTATGTCTTTATTACTGAGAGTGATTTTGTGCTCTGAATTAATGCTGTGTGTTTGTTACTGACTGTGTTTTTGCTCTCTGTTTTAATGTTGTGACTTTATTACTGAGGGTGATGTTCTCCCTGTATCAATGCTGTTTCTTTGTTACGGAGGATGATTTTGCTCTCTGTATTAATGCTGTGTGTTTATTACTGAGGGAGTTTTGCTGTCTGTATGAATGCTGTGTGTTTATCACTGAGCGTGTTTTGCTGCATTTTGTGTATTTGTTACTGTGTGTATGAACGATGTGTATTTATTACTGGGGGTGTTTTGCTGTCTGTTATAATGTTGTGTGTTTATTAATGAGGCTGTTTTGCTGTCTGTATGAATGCTGTGTGTTTATTACAAAGGGTGATTTGCTCTCTATATTAGTGCTGTATGTTTATTACAGAGGCTGATTTTGCTGTCTATATCAACGCTGTGTGCTTCTTATTGAGGTTGTTTTGCTGCCTGTATTAACGCTGTATGTTTATTACTGAGGTTGATTTTGCTCCCTGTATTACTGCTATGTGTTTATTACTGAGGGTGTTTAGTTCTCTGTATTAATGCTGTGTGTTTGTTACTGGGCATGGTTTGCTGTCTGTATGAATGCTGTGTTTGTTACTGAGGTTGTTTTGCTGTCTGTATTAATGCAGTATGTTTATTACTAAGGGTGATTTGCTCTCTGTATTAATGCTGTGTGTTTATTACTGAGGGTGTTTTGCTGTGTATATTAATGCTGTATGTTTATTACAGTGCTGTTTCCTGTCTGTATTAATGCTGTGTGTTTATTACTGAGGGTGTTTTGCTGTGTATATTAATGCAATGTTTTTTACTGACGTTGTTTTGCTCTCTGATTTAATGTTTTGTGCCTATTACTGGAGAGTGTTTTGCCGTCTGCCGTAATGTGTGTTTGTTACTGAGGCTGTTTTGCTGTCTGTATTAATGCTGTGCCTTTATTACTGAAGGTGCTTTATTGTGTGTATTAATGCTGTATGTTTATTAATGAGATTGTTTTGCTTCTCTGTGGTAATGCTGTGTGTTTATTGCTGATGGTGCTTTTGCCTCTCTGTATTAATGATGTATGATTATTACTTTGGGTGATTTTGCTTCTCTATTAATGCTGTGCATTTGTTACTCAGGATGATTTTACTGTCTGTATTAATGCTGTTTTTGTTACTGAGGATGATTTTGCTGTCTGTATTAATGCTGTGTTTGTTACTGAGGATGATTTTGCTGTCTGTGTTAATGCTGCGTTTGTTACTGAGGGTGTTTTGCTGTCTGTATTAATGCTGTGTTTGTTACTGAGGGGGTTTTGCTGTATGTATTAATGCAGTCTGTTTGTTACTGAAGGTGCTTTTTTGTGTGTATTAATGCTGTATGTTTATTAATGAGGATGCTTTTGCTTCTCTGTAGTAATGCTGTGTGTTTATCAATGAAGGTGTTTTTCTGCTCTTTTAGTGCTGTGTGTTTATTAATGAGGGTGTTTTACTGCTCTCTACTAATGCTCTGTGTTTATTATGGCAGGTATTTTACTCTATGTGTTAATACTGTGTGTGCATTACTGAGGATATTTTGCAGTCTATATTAATGCTGTATGTTTATTACTGATGGTGTTTTGCTCTCTGTCTTAATGCTGTGTGTTTATTATTGAGGGTTTTTTGCTGTACTAATTTTTGTCTGTGTTAATGCTGTTTTTTTTCTTACAAAGGGAGATTTTGCTCTCTGTAGTAATGCTGTTTGGCTGTTACTGAGTGTGTTTTGCTTTCTGTATTAATGCTGTGTTTATTACTGAGGGTGCTTTGCTGTCTGTATTAATGCTGTGTCTTTATTACTGAAGGTATTTTGTTGTGTGTATTAATGCTGTATGTTTATTAATGAGGGTGTTTTTGCTTCCCTGTGGTAATGCTGTGTGTTTATTGCTGATGGTGCTTTTGCCTCTCTGTATTAATGATGTGTGATTATTACTTTGGGTGATTTTGCTTCTATATTAATGCTGTGTCTTTGTCACTGAGGGTGTTTCGCTGTCTGTATTAATTCTGTGTTTGTTACTGAGGACGTTTTTCTGTCTGTATTAATGCTGTATGTTCGTTACTGAGGGTGATTTTACTGTCCGTATTAATGCTGTGTGTTTGTTAGTGAGGGTATTTTCTCCCTGTTTTAATGCTGTGTGTTTGTTACTGAGGGTGGTTTTGCTGTCTGTATTAATGCTGTGTGTTTGTTACTGAGGGTATTTTTCTTCCTGTTTTAATGCTGTGTTTATTACTGAGGGAGATTTTGCTGTCTGTATTAATGCTGTGTGTTTGTGACTGAGATTATTTTTCACCATGTTTTAATGCTGTGTGTTTGTTACTGGGAGCATTTTTCCTCCCTGTTTTAATGCTGTGTGTTTGTTACTGAGGGTATATTTCTTTCTGTTTTAATGCTGTGTGTTTATTACTGAGGGTGATTTTGCTGTCTGTATTAATCCTGTGTGTTTATTACTGAGAGTATTTTTCCTCCATGTTTTAATCCTGTGTGTTTGTTACTGAGAGTATTTTTCTCCGTTTTAATGCTGTGTGTTTGTTATTGATAGTATTTTTTCCCCTGTTTTAATGCTGTGTGTTTGTTACTGAGAGTATTTTTCTCCATTTAAATGCTGTGTGTTTGTTACTGAGGGTATTTTCTCCCTGTTTTAATGCTGTGTGTTTGTTACTGAGGGTGATTTTGCTGTCAGTATTAATGCTGTGTGTTTATTACTGAGGGTATTTTCTCCCTGTTTTAATGCTGTGTGTTTGTTACTGAGGGTGATTTTGCTGTCAGTATTAATGCTGTGTGTTTGTTACTGAGGGTATTTTCTCTCTGTTTTAATGCTGTGTGTTTGTTACTGAGGGTATTTTCTCCCTGTTTCAATGCTGTGTGTTTGTTACTGAGGGTATTTTCTCTCTGTTTTAATGCTGTGTGTTTGTTACTGAGGGTGGTTTTGCTGTCAGTATTAATGCTGTGTGTTTGTTACTGAGGGTATTTTTCTCCCTGTTTTAATGCTATGTGTTTATTACTCTGTCTCTGTGTGAATTGGTGCTCTCTGGGATTGTGATGTCATTCCATCTCTCTTTGCCCTGATTTTTCGGTGCTGATGGCGGCCGGCAGCGGCGGCTTCTCTTCGGTTTCTTGTTAACCGCGTCCCTCTCCCGCATTCGGCATGGATGTGGATGGAGAAGAACAATGCCAGGAGGAATCTTTAGCCCAGTTTGTGCGGAAGCTGCGGGAGGTTTTCGATGCCGTGGCCGGGGACACGGGAGGATTTCTCCGGGTTGAGAATTTCATTCATCTGGGACTGCAGTTCATGGAGGGAGAGGAGGTGAGTGTATCCATCCTCACTGTATCCATTCCCAGTGTATCCACCCTCAATGTATCCATTCCCAGTGTATCCATCCTCACTGTATCCATTCCCAGTGTATCCACCCTCAATGTATCCATTCCCAGTGTATCCATCCTCACTGTATCCATTCCCAGTGTATCCACCCTCAATGTATCCATTCCCAGTGTATCCAATCCCGAATGTATCCATCCTCGGAGTATCCTTTCCCATTGTATCCATTCCCAGTGTATCCATCCCCAATGCAGCCGCCGGGTAATGGGGACCATGTGCCCAGACCAACCCCTTTAATAGGGACAGAATGTGACCCTCAATGCTAATGAGGACGGTGAGGCCAGACCCTCCCTGTTAATGGGGACGATGTGTCCTCTGTACCACTCAGCGTCCAGCCCTGCGCTGGTCAGTTTCCAGCCCGGGGCTGGTCAGTTTCCAAGCCGGGGCTGGTCAGTGTCCATCCAGCCCGGGGCTGGTCAGTTTCCAGCCCTGCGCTGGTCAGTTCCAGGCCGGGGCTGGTCAGTTTCCAGCCCTGCGCTGGTCAGTTCCAGGCCGGGGCTGGTCAGTTTCCAGCCCGGGACTGGTCAGTTTCCAGTCTGCAGTGTTCCCGGCCCCGGAGCCGCTGTTTCTGAGATGTGATTCCCGGGATTTCGAGGCTGAAATCGCTTCTCCCCACAATGTGACTCTGGGAAATATCCCAGCCCCCAGGAAAAGGATTCAATAAAGAAATTCAGCCACCAACTCATTCCCAGCAGGATGGGAAGATTCACTCGGTGAAAAATCAGGCAATTCGTTTTTCTCAATGATTTTAATGACAGGGATACAATCAAATCTCAGGCTGCTTCTGTGGGAGCAAATCCATTATTGAGAGACAGGAACCCAGCAAGGGAGCCCCACCCCTTTCACAACAGCGTGAGGGTGCTCCCTGCACTCCCTCACCCTCACACAGGAACAGGAGGAGGCCATTTAGCCCCTGGAGTCTATCCCACCAATCATTGCAATCATGGCTGATCTGTGAGCGAACTCCCGAGGTGACATTTTCCACCCAATACCCCGACCGAGGGCAGCCCGTCAGGATTTCCGTGGTGCACCCTTCACCGCCAAGGTTCCCCCTAGCCGGGGGCGGGTCACCACCAGTGGGAACGGCTGGAAAATTCCGCCCGGATCTCTGCTGATCCCGCATATCCCCCAATACCTTTGCTTAACAAAAATCTATCAATCTCAGGTTTAAAATGAACATCGATATCAGACCTTTTGTGGGACATGAGGCACGATCAATTTGGCTGGAGACCAAGTTGAATCCAAACTGAGGCTTTATTAGTATCAGATGTGTGGCCTCCCACAGCAGCTGGCGAAATGGCTGCGAGCTGGAGGCCACGCATATTTATACCCCGCCTCCCGGGCAGAGCGAGCATGCAGGGGCCACAGGTGAACCTGTAGTGCAGGTTCTACCGTACATCCCCTAATATAGGTACAACAGTGGTTTAACCACATTCACCCCCTGTTAAAATTGAGTCCGGCGGGGGTGGTGGATAACTATATACAATTAGCAATTTTTAATATTTACAGAGCAGTAAAAAAAATGTCTCTGGTCATCCGGCGGGCCGGTCAGAGGTTCAGCCAGTCCGGCGCCTTGATGGTCCTTTGAGATTGGCGAAGTGGTGACGACGATGTTGGCGGTGGCGTTGTCGAAGTTGACTCCAGGAGCGTGCCGAAATCCTCTTCATCAATGGGGGTGGGCAGGGGAAAGGACGGATGGTCCTGGGGGGGGGGGGGGGGGAGGGTGGTGCCGGGGGCGACGGGGGTGGGGTGGAACCTGCTGGTGCCAGGTCCCTGAGGGAGACGGCATCCTGCCGGCCATCGGGGAACGCCACGTAGGCGTACCGTGGGTTTGTGTGGAGCAGGTGCATCCTCTCCACCTACGGATCCGCCTTGTGGAGCCGCACATGTTTACGGAGAAGCACGGTTCCTGGAGCTGTGAGCCAAGTTGGGAGCGATACCCCGGATGTGGACTTCCTGGGGAAGGCAAAAAGACGTTCCTGTGGTGTACTGTTAGTAGCAGTGCAGAGTAATGAGCGAATGGAATGTAGTGCATCAGGGAGGACCTCTTGCCAGCGGGAGGCCGGGAGATTTCTGAACCGCAGGGACAGCTGGACGGCCCTCCATACCGTCCCATTCTCCCTTTCTACCTGTCCGTTTCCCCGGGGGTTGTAGCTCGTCGTTCTGCTGGAGGCGATACCCCTGCTGAGCAGGAACTGACGTAGCTCATCACTCATGAATGAGGATCCCTTGTCACTGTGGATGTAGGTGGGGAAGCCGAACAGAGTGAAGATCGAATTAAGGGCTTTAATGACGGTGGCAGACGTCATGTCGGGGCATGGGATGGCGAAGGGAAAACGGGAATATTCATCAATCACACTGAGGAAATACGTGTGTCGGTCAGAGGAGGGGAGGGGGCCTTTGAAATCCACGCTGAGGCGTTCAAAGGGGCGGGAGACCTTCACCAGGCCGGGCGGTCCGGCCGGTAGAAGTGCGGTTTGCACTCCGCACAGACCTGGCAGTCCCTGGTGATTGTCCGTACTTCCTCGACGGAGTAGGGCAAATTTCGTGCCTTAATGAAGTGGTACAACCGAGTGACCCCTGGGTGACAAAGGCTGTCGTGCAGGGTCCGGAGTCGGTCTACCTGTGCTGCCCTAAGGCACATGTACCTCGGGATAGGGCGTCTGGGGGCTCGTTGAGTTTACCAGGACGATACTTAATCTCGTAATTATAGGTGGAGAACTCGATTCTCCACCGCAAGATTTTATCATTTTTGATCTTGCCCCGCTATGTGTTGTTAAACATGAAAGCTACCGACCGTTGGTCAGTGAGAAGAGTGAATCTCCTGCCGGCCAGGTAATGCCTCCAATATCGCACAGCTTCAACTATAGCCTGGGCCTCCTTTTCGACGGATGAGTGCCGAATTTCAGAGGCATGGAGGGTGCGGGAAAAAAATGCCACGGGCCTGCCTGCCTGGTTGAGGGTGGCAGCAAGGGCGACGTCCGATGCGTCGCTTTCTACTTGGAAAGGAAGTGTTTCATCTACAGCGTGCGTTCCAGCTTTGGCAATATCAGCTCTGATCCGGGCGAAAGCCTGTTGGGCCTCGGCCGCCAGGGGGAAATGAGTGGACTGTATGAGTGGGCGGGCCTTGTCCGCATAGTTTGGGACTCACTGCGCGTAATATGAGAAGAACCCCAGGCAGCGTTTGAGGGCCTTGGGGCAGTGGGGGAGGGGGAGCTCCATGAGGGGGCGCATGCGGTCGGGACCGGGCCCCAGAACTCCGTTCTGGACCACGTAACCGAGGATGGCTAAGCGGTTTGTGCGGAACACACACTTCTCCTTGTTGTACGTGAGGTTGAGAAGAGTGGGGGTCGGAGAAATTTAGCGAGGTTGGCGTCGTGGTCCTGCTGATCATGGCCGCAGATGGTCACATTGTCTCGATACGGAAACGTGGCCCGCAAGCCGTTCCGGTCGACCATTCGGTCCATCTCCCTTTGGAAGACCGAAACCCATTGGTGACGCCGAAGGGGACCCTAAGGAAGTGATATAGCCGGCCGTCTGCCTCGAAGGCGGTGTATGGACGGTCAATTTACAGATGGGGAGCTGGTGGTAAGTGGATTTCAGGTCCACCGTTGAGAAGACCCGGTACTGTGCAATCTGGTTAACCATGTCAGATATGCATGGGAGGGGGTACGCGTCGAGCTGCGTGTACCGATTGATGGTCTGGCTGTAGTCCCTGACCATTCGGTTTTTCTCCCCAGACTTAACCACCACCACTTGAGCTCTCCAGGGGCTGTTGCTGCCTCGATGACTCCCTCCCGAAGCAACCGCTGGACCTCGGACCTGATGAAGGCCTTATCCTGGGTGCTGTACCGTCTGCTCCTGGTGGCGACGGGTTTGCAATCTGGAGTTAGATTGGCAAAGAGGGAAGGAGGATCGACCTTTAGGGTCGCGAGACCGCACACAGTGAGAGGTGGTAAGGGTCCGCCTAATATAAGGGTCAGGCTCTGGAGGTTGCACTGGAAGTCCAGGCCGAGGATAAGTGCAGCGCAGAGGTTAGGGAGGACGTAGAGGCGAAAACCGTGGAACTCTACACCTTGGACTGTGAGCGTGACCGTGCAGTGCCCCCGGATCGCTACGCGATGGGATCCGGAGGCCAGGGAGATACTTTGATTGGTAGGGTGTACCTTAAGGGAGCAGCGCCTTACCCTATTTGGGTGTACAAAGCTCTCGGTGCTCCCGGAGTCCAGTAGGCAGGAGGTCACATGGCCGTTGACTTTCACGCTGGTGGATGCGTTGGTCAGATTATGTGGGCGGGACTGGTCGATTGCCATGGAGGCGAGCCGTGGTTGATCGTCGGGTAGTGAGGCGGCTGTTGAGTTGAGGTCCTGGAATGCCGTTGGTCTCCGTGTGCTGCGGGGTGGAGCAAGATGGCGGCGCCCAGAGATCCTGGCGATTACAAAATGGCGGCGCCCATGGAGTGCACGTTGCGGGGGTGGAGCAAGACGGTGGCGCCCATGAAACGCACGTGTTGTGCGAGGGAGAAGATAGTGGCGTCCATTGATCGCACATGGCCTGGGGAGGAGGGGAGGATAGCGGCGCCCATTGTCCGTGACCGGGGGGGGGGGGTGGGGGCGACCGTTGCTGCTGAGCGGGCCAGGCACACCGCAGCGAAATGGCCCTTCTTCCCGCAGGCCTTACAAAGGGCAGCGCGGGCCGGGCAGCGTTGGCGGGGGTGTTTTTGCTGGCAGCAAAAATAGCATCGGGGCCCCCCGGAGATCACTGACTGGTGCGTAGCGCAGGTGTATTGGGTGGGTAGCGCCCCCGCTGGGGCGGCCGCGTGTGGGGCCATGAAGCGTAGGAGGAGTGGGCCGCGCGGTTGGGGGCGTAGAACTGGACATTGCGCAGGGCGACCGTCATGGAGAATGCTAGTGTTTTAGTCTCTGCGAGGTCCTTCTAGGAGCCGCTGCCTGATAACATCAGAACCAATCTCAGTTACAAAAGCGTCCTGTATAAGGAAATCTGAGTGCTCCTTAGCTGTAACGTCCTGGCAGTCACAGTCCCGCACTAGTGGGATCAGGGCCCTCCAGAAGTCCTCGATTGACTCACCAGGTAGTTGAGTACGCGTTGCGAGCGCGTGTGTGGCGAAGAGCGTGTTCGTCTTCAGCTCGTAATTCTCTTTGAGTCGAGTCATGGCTTCAGCGTAATTGGGCGCATCCTGGATCAGTGGGAAGACTTTGGAGCTGAGTCTGGAGTACAATATCTGGATCTTCTGAGCCTCTGGAACAGGGGTCGGCGCCGCGATGATTTACGCTTCAAAACAAGCTGGCCAGTGCTGGAAGTCCTTTCTGGCGTCGCTTGCGTGTGGATCCAGCTGCAGGCGATCTGGTTTAATCCGGAGGTCCATCTTCTGAATCTGATACTAATAAATTGAGGCACGATCAATTTGACTGGAGACGAAGTTGAATCTAAACTGAGGCTTTATTAGTATCAGATGTGTGGCCTCCCACAGCAGCTGGTGAAATGGCTGCGAGCTGGAGGCCACGCATAGGCGGAGCTAGCATGCAGGGGCCACAGGTGAACGTCTAGTGCAGGTTCTACCGTACAACCTCTAATATCAGAACTCAGTGGTTTACCACAGGAAGAATTCCAAACTTCCACCACTCTGTGTGTAAAATGTCTCCCCGTTTCACTGCTGAAAGGTCTGCTTCTGATTTTAAACTCCCTGATCCCGGACACCCCGACTAGAGAGTATAGTTTCTCTCTATTCTCACTAATATCCTGAAAATCTCAATCAATTCTCCCCTCAACTGTATAAACTCCAGGGAATACAACCCCAGTTTTTAAATCTCTCCTCATAACTTCTCCTTTCAACTCCAGGAAACATTCTGGTAAATCTGAGTGCACTCCCTCTAAGGCCAATATATTCTTCCTCAGGTGTGGTTCCCAGCACAGTTCCCAGTCACTCCAGGTGTGATCTAACCTGGTCTTTGTACAGCTGAAGTATGGCTGTGACCTCCTCTCGATATAAAGACCAGCTTCCATTAACCTTTCTGATTATTTTCTATTCCTGTTTCTGACATTTCAATGATCTATTTTAATGATCTTTATAAACACTTTGGACCTTCTCTGTTTCTAATGTTTCACCATTTTGAAAGCATCCAGTTTTATACTTTTCAGCTCCAAAGGGACAACCTCACATTCAACTTCATTCCTCACAGTTTTCCCCTTTCACCTAATCGATCGATATCTCTGTCATTTTAAGCTTCCATCTCTGCAGCTTGCAACACCACGTGTCATCGGTCAGTTTGGAAATGTAACTTTTAATCCAATTATCTATGTTGTTAATAACCAAGGTGAATAATTGAGGTGCCAACAGAGATCCTTGCGAGCCACCACGTTCTACGTGTAGACGCTAGTCTAACTCTCTATCATTCCGTGCTTTCTGACTTGCCCTGTAACAGCAGAGTGACCAGCACCATTTTTCAATCGAAAAGATCGGATTGTGAATTGAGAAGATGTTGGAAGATTATAGTGAGAGCATCTGCAATGTTCGCACCTACTTACGTTCGAATGCTCGGCTGGAAACCGTCTGGTCCTGGGGTCTTGTCACATTTTAGTCCCATTATTTTCTTCATTACTGTTATTTTGCAAATGCTAATTTTGAGATATCTGTGGTACTGAAATCTTCCTCCACTGTAAATACGCAAGCCCAGTCATTCTGCAACATTCCCATCATTTCCTTATTGTCATTGACACTACAACCGTTATCAGATTTAGGGGCCACATTGATTCTGACCATACTCTTTTTCCTGATGTATTTTAGACACTTTTTATGTTGATTTTACAATCGCACAGCCACTCGAATCCACACAGGAGCTCCACCCCCTCACCCCCTGCCCCTTGCCACGCCTCCTGCCCCCTTGCCACGGTGTTAGCTATGCGGAGAAGCTGAATAGACTCGGACTGTTTTCATTAGAAAGACGGAGGTTGAGGGGTGACCTGATAGAGGTCTACAGGATTGTGAGGGACATGGACAGAGTGGATGGGCAGGCACTCTTTCCCAGGTGGAAGGGTCAGTCACCAGGGGGCATAGGTTTAAGGTCCAGGGGGCAAAGTTTAGAGGAGATGTGCGAGGCAGGTTTTTTACACAGAGGGTGGTGAGTGCCTGGAACGCGTTGCCAGGGGAGGTTGTGGAAGCAGATACATTAACGGCGTTCAAAAGGCATCGTGACAAACACGTGGATAGGATGGGTATAGAGGGACACGGCACAAGGAAGTGCTGAGGGTTTTGGCCAAGGTTGGTATCATGACTGGTACCCTAACTGGTGATGGAGAATTGTGATTTGGCGTCAAATCAACACCTGGCGTGATTTCCGTGTCAGAACCTATTCTCCGCCCAACCGTGTTTCGCGATTTTGGTGTCGGCTCACGGAGCATCCCGTTACTTGTGTTCGGTCTGCTCAGGCGCTCTGAGTGTGAGCATGGTAACACAGTGGTTAGCACTGTTGCTTTAAAGCACCAGAGACATTCTGAATTCTCCCTCTGTGTACCCGAACAGGCGCCGGAATGTGGCGACGAGGGGCTTTTCACAGTAACATCATTGCAGTGTGAATGTAAGCCTACTTGTGATACTTCATGGTTTGTAGTCTTTCTGTGGCCAGTGTCCTCATTGTTAGCAACATGCGATGTTTCACCTGTCTGTTTATCAGGTGCAGGATTCACTGCGTTGCCCTCTGGTGCAGTCGGCATGTCCGCTGGTGCAGGGGGCAGGTGCCATGGTGACTGGATTGCTGTGTTACATGTTGGTGCTGGTTCTGATACTTGCAGAAGGTGACTGCAATTGTGGATATAGTGGGCAGCGTCTGAGGCTACCATGTAACTGTTCAGTTGTGGGCATTACTGTGTGACCACTGCCAACTGGTCATGTCCACATGTGCCCTGAATCCTGACCATTTGACCTGGTGTTAGAGGGCCCGGTCTGTGGTTTTCTCAATAATTGTGCATTTTGCTTCTCCGTTGCAGGATGGGATTGTTCACGTTGGTTTCCAGTTTGGCTGCATCAGTGCCTGAGCCGTAGGAATGGAGGCCCGGGTGTGCTGAGGGAATAGTCATTGTGCTGACGAGGGCTGGTCCTGCCAGGTCTCACAGGACTGAGGACTGCAGCACAGTAATCTGTGTGATCCTCAGCACATTTATCTAGAAGATGCTTTGCTGTGTTTCCTGGCCATTCTGCCAGGTACTTTGACTGTGGGTGTTGGGGGGGCTGCTTGTGATATGGTCAAAGTCCAAAGTGTGTGCAAAGTTTTGGAATTCAGCGGAGATGCATTGGTGAGCGTTGTCTGTCACGAGTCTCTGAGGGACGCTGTGTGGAGCGGTGTCTCTTCAGCTGGATGATGATAGTTTTACACTTCACGCCTGGCAGATAGTCAAGTCCAAACCACCGACAGTACGAATCAGCAAGACTAAATGTTGTTTACCATTCCGTTCAAAGGTGTCGGTTGTTGTGAATGACACGGGAGGTCGGCACCTGATGTAACTCCAGCGGTTCCTTTGCTTGATGCGGTTTGAGTGCATATTGCATGGTGCACATCTGGAAACTTCCCTCTCCAGGTCAGCGTAGATGGAGAGCCGCATAGTGATTCCCAGACCCTGTATCTGATTGAACCAGGTCAGGCATATATAGGATTTGCAAAAATTAAACAGAATAGTTTTGATAGATGGATGAGAGCATTAAAAATATACCAAACACATGAGGCTCTTAGGGAAATGGGTATTGTGGAGGAATTTAAAGATTCACTTCCCACAGTCATGAGAATTCATGTGGAAGAGCAAAGGATTAAAACTGCTGGATAGGCTGCAGAAATGGCAGATGATATTGAATTAGTTCATAAATGACGGTTTGTTCTTCCTCGTCAATTTGAGTTCTTTGAGAAGGTGACCAAACAGGTGGATGAGGGTAAAGCAGTTGATGTGGTGTATATAGATTTCAGTAAAGCGTTTGATAAGGTTCCACATGGTAGGCTACTGCAGAAAATACGGAAGCATGGGATTCAGGGAGATTTAGCAGTTTGGATCAGAAATTGGCTAGCAGGAAGAAGACAAAGGGTGGTGGTTGATGGGAAATGTTCAGACTGGAGTCCAGTTACTAGTGGTGTACCACAAGGATCTGTTTTGGGGCCACTGCTGTTTGTCATTTTTATAAATGACCTGGAGGAGGGCGTAGAAGGATGGGTAAGTAAATTTGCAGATGACACTAAAGTCGGTGGAGTTGTGGACAGTGCGGACGGATGTTACAAGTTTTAACATAGAATTTACAGTGCAGAAGGAGGCCATTCGGCCCATCGAGACTGCACCAGCTCTTGGAAAGTGCACCCTACCCAAGGTCAACACCTCCACCCGATCCCCATAACACAGTAACCCCACCCAACACTAAGGGCAATTTTGAACACTAAGGGCAATTTATCATTGGCCAATCCACCTAACCTGCACATCTTTGGACTGTGGGAGGAAACCGGAGCACCCGGAGGAAACCCACGCACACACGCGGAGGATGTGTAAAACTCTGCACAGACAGTGACTCAAGCCGGAATCGAACCTGGGACCCTGGAGCTGTGAAGCAATTGTGCTATCCACAAGGCTACCGTGTTGCCCAAGTTACAGAGGGACATAGATAAGCTGCAGCGCTGGGCTGAGAGGTGGCAAATGGAGTTTAATGCAGAAAAGTGTGAGGTGATTCATTTTGGAAGGAATAACAGGAAGACAGAGTACTGGGCTAATGGTAAGATTCTTGGCAGTGTGGGTGAGGAGAGAGATCTCGGTGTCCATGTACATAGATCCCTGAAAGTTGCCACCCAGGTTGAGAGGGTTGTTAAGAAGGCGTACGGTATGTTAGCTTTTATTGGTGGAGGGATTGAGTTTCGGAGCCATGAGGTCATGTTGCAGCTGTACAAAACTCTGGTGCGGCTGCATTTGGAGTATTGCGTGCAATTCTGGTCGCCGCATTATAGGAAGGATGTGGAAGCATTGGAAAGGGTGCAGAGGAGATTTACCAGAATGTTGCCTGGTATGGAGGGAAGATCAGGGGCGACATTCTCCGACCCCCCGCCGGGTCGGAGAATCGCCGGGGGCTGGCGTGAATCCCGCCCCCGCTGGTTGCTGAAGTCTCCGGCACCGGAGATTCGGCGGGGGCGGAAATCGCGCCGCGCCGGTTGGTGGGCCCCCCCGCTCGATTCTCCGGCCCGGATGGGCCGAAGTCCCGCCGATAAATTGCCTGTCCCGTCGGCGTAAATTCAATCACCTACCTTACCGGCGGGACAAGGCGGCGCGGGCGGGCTCCGGGGTCCTGGGGGGGGCGCGGGGCGATCTGGCCCCGGGGGGTGCCCCCACGGTGGCCTGGCCCGCAATCGGGGCCCACCGATCCGCGGGCGGGCCTGTGCCGTGGGGGCACTCTTTCCCTTCCGCCTCCGCCACGGTCTCCACCATGGCGGAGGTGGAAGAGACTCCCTCCACTGCGCATACGTGGGAAACTGTCAGCGGCCGCTGACGCTCCCGCGCATGCACCGCCCGGAGATGTCATTTCCGCGCCAGCTGGCGGGGCAACAAAGGCCGTTTCCGCCAGCTGGCGGGGCGGAAATTCCTCCGGCGTCGGCCAAGCCCCTCAATGTTGGGGCTCGGCCCCCAAAGATGTGGAGCATTCCGCAGCTTTGGGGCGGCGCGATGCCCGTCTGATTTGCGCCGTTTTGGGCACCAGTCGGCGGACATCGCGCCGTTTCTGGAGAATTTCACCCCTTATGAGGAAAGGCTGAGGGACTTGAGGCTGTTTTCGTTAGAGACCTGGGGCGTCATTCTCCGACCCCCCGCCGGGTCGGAGAATGGCCGTTGGCTGCCGTGAATCCCGCCCCCGCCCCCGCCGAAGTCTCCGCTCCCGGAGATTGGGCGGGGGCGGGAATCCAGCCGCGCCGGTTGGCGGGACCCCCCGCTGGATTCTCCGGCCCGGATGGGCCGAAGTCCCGCCCAGGAATTGCCTGTCCCGCCGACGTAAATCAAACCTGGTATTTACCGGCGGGACCAGGCAGCGTGGGCGGGCTCCGGGGTCCTGGGGGGGGGCGCGGGGTGATCTGACCCCGGGGGGTGCCCCCACGGTGGCCTGGCCCGCGATCGGGGCCCACCGATCCGCGGGCGGGCCTGTGCCGTGGGGGCACTCTTTCCCTTCCGCCTCCGCTACGGCCTCCACCATGGCGGAGGCGGAAGAGACTCTCCCCACTGCGCATGCGCGGGAAACTGACAGCGGCCACTGAGGCTCCCGCGCATGCGCCGCATTTCCGCGCCAGCTGGCGGGGCGGAAATCCCTCCGCCGTCGGCCTAGCCCCTCAATGTTGGGGCTAGGCCGCCAAAGATGCGGAGACTTCCGCACCTTTTTGCCGGCGCGATGCCCGTCTGATTGGCGCCGGCTTTGGCGCCAGTCGGCGGGCATCCCGCCGTTGGGGGAGAATTTCGCCCAAGAAGGTTAAGAGGTGACTTAATTGAGGCATACAAGATGATCAGAGGATTGGATAGGGTGGACAGTGAGAGCCTTTTTCCTCGGATGGTGATGTCTAGCACGAGGGGACATAGCTTTAAATTGAGGGGAGATAGATATAGGGCAGATGTCAGAGGTAGGTTCTTTACTCAGAGAGTAGTAAGGGTGTGGAATGCCCTGCCTGCAACAGTAGTGGACTCGCCAACACTAAGGGCATTCAAATGGTCAAACATTTTCTCAGGATAGATTCTCCTTTCTGAAACAGTTGCAGCTAATCACAATATTACACAAAATTAAATTGAAAACAGTCATTAATGTGTCTTTAACCGACTGGAGCTCAGAAATAATCTCTCACATTCCAGCCCATCACATCCCACACAATATTCAGCAACACTATCTCACCAAAGATGGCGGCTTCTATAACGTTCTCCTTTAAACCTGCACAAATGTTAAATTCCAGACAACCCAACATACAGGAGGCCACTCGGTCCGTTGATTGTCTGCCTGATTTTTGCTCAGAAAATTAAAACTAATCCCACTGCCCCACTCACTCCCCATAGCCCTGTATCAATCCATAAACTAATCTCATTGCCGCACTCTCTCCCCATAGCCCTGTATCAATCCTCAAACTAATCCCATTGCCCCACTCTCTCCCCATAGCCCTGTATCAATCCTCAAACTAATCCCATTGCCCCACTCTCTCCCCAGAGCTCTGCATCAATCCATAAACTAATCACACTGCCCCGCTCTCTCTCCAGAGCCCTGTATCAATCCCCAAACTAATACCACTGCCCCGCTCTCCCCATAGCCCTGTATCAATCCCCAAACTAATCCCACTGCCCTGCTCTCGCCCCATATCCCTGTATCAATTCCAAACTAATCCCACTGCCCCACTCTCTCCTCATAGCCCTGTAGCAATCCATAAACTAATCCCGCTGCCCCACATTCTCCCCATAGCCGTGTATCGATCCATAACTAATTCCACTGCCCCACTCTCTCCTCATAGCCCTGTAGCAATCCATAAACTAATCTCATTTCCGCACTCTCTCCCCATAGCCCTGTATCAATCCCAAACTAATCCCACTGCCCCACTCTCTCCCCATAGCCCTGTATCAATCCCCAAACTAATCCCACTGCCCCGCTCTCTCCCCACAGCCTTGTATCAATCCATAAACTAATCCCACTGCCCCACTCTCTACCTATAGCCCTGTAGCAATCCCCAAACTAATCCCACTGCCCCACTCTCACCCCATAGCCCTGTATCAATCCCAAACTAATCCCACTGCCCCGCTCTCTCCCCATAGCCCTGTATCAATCCATAAACTAATCTCATTGCCCCACTCTCTCCCCATAGCCCTGTATCAATCCATAAACTAATCTCACTGACGCACTCTCTCCCCACAGCCCTCTTTCAATCCTCAAACTAATCCCACTGCCCCACTCTCTCCCCATAGCCTTGTATCAATCCATAAACAAATCCAACTGCCCCACGCTCTCCCCATAGCTCTGTATCAATCCCCAAACTAATCCCACTGCCCTGCTCTCGCCCCATATCCCTGTATCAATTCCAAACTAATCCCACTGCCCCACTCTCTCCTCATAGCCCTGTAGCAATCCATAAACTAATCCCGCTGCCCCACATTCTCCCCATAGCCGTGTATCGATCCATAACTAATTCCACTGCCCCACTCTCTCCCCATAGCCCTCTATCAATCCCAAAGTAATCCCACTACCCCACTCTCTCCCCATAGCCTTGTACCAATCCATAGACTAATCTCATTGCCGCACTCTCTCCCCATAGCCCTGTATCAATCCCAAACTAATCCCACTGCCCCACTCTCTCCCCATAGCCCTGTATCAATCCATAAACTAATCTCACTGACGCACTCTCTCCCCACAGCCCTCTTTCAATCCTCAAACTAATCCCACTGCCCCACTCTCTCCCCATAGCCTTGTATCAATCCATAAACAAATCCAACTGCCCCACGCTCTCCCCATAGCTCTGTATCAATCCCCAAACTGAGGCCACTGCCCCGCTCTCACCCCATATCCCTGTATCAATTCCAAACTAATCCCACTGCCCCACTCTCTCCCCATAGCCCTGTATCAATCCCCAAACTAATCCCACTGCCCCACTCTCACCCCATAGCCCTGTATCAATCCCAAACTAATCCCACTGCCCCGCTCTCTCCTCATAGCCCTGTATCAATCCATAAACTAATCCCGCTGCCCCACTTTCTCCCCATAGCCCCGTATCAATCCCAAACTAATCCCCTTGCCCCACTCTCTCCCCATAGCCCTGTATCAATCCCAAACTAATCCCACTGCCCCACTCTCTCCCCATAGCCCTGTGTCAATCCCAAAGGTATCCCACTGCCCCACTCTCTCCCCATAGCCCGGTATCAATCCATAAACTAATCCCACTGCCCCACTCTCTCCCCATAGCCCTGTATCAATCCCCAAACTAATCCCACTGCCCCGCTCTCACCCCATATCCCTGTATGAATTCCAAACTAATCCCACTGCCCCACTCTCTCCTCATAGCCCTGTATCAATCCCCAAACTAATCCCACTGCCCCACTCTCTCCCCATAGTCCTGTCTCAATCCCAAACTAATCCCACTGCCCCAGTCACTCCCCATAGCCCTGAATCAATCCCAAACTAATCCCACTCCCCACTCTCTCCCCATAGCCCTGTATCAATCCATCAACTAATCCCACTGCCCCACTCTCTCCCCATAGCCCTGTATCAATCCATAAACTAATCCCACTGCCCCACTCACTCCCCATAGCCCTGTACCAACCCCAAACTAATCCCACTCCCCTCTCTCTCCTCATAGCCCTGTAGCAATCCATAAACTGAACCCGCTGCCCCACATTCTCCCCATAGCTGTGTATCGATCCATAACTAATCCCACTGTCCCACTCTCTCCCCATAGCCCTGTATCAATCCCAAACTAATCGCACTGCCCCACTCTCTCCCCATAGCCCTGTAACAAACCCAATGGTATCCCACTGCCCCACTCTCTCCCCATAGCCCTGTATCAATCCCAAACTAATCCCACTGCCCCACTCTCTCCCCATAGCCCTGTGTCAATCCCAAAGGTATCCCACTGCCCCACTCTCTCCCCATAGCCCTGTATCAATCCCTAAACTAATCCCACTGCCCCGCTCTCTCCCCACAGCCTTGTATCAATCCATAAACTAATCCCACTGCCCCACTCTCTCCCCATAGCCCTATAGCAATCCCCAAACTAATCCCACTGCCCCGCTCTCACCCCATATCCCTGTATCAATTCCAAACTAATCCCACTGCCCCGCTCTCACCCCATATCCCTGTATGAATTCCAAACTAATCCCACTGCCCCACTCTCTCCTCATAGACCTGTATCAATCCATAAACTAATCCCCCTGCCCTGCTCTCTCCCCATAGCCCTGTATCAATCCCAAACAAATCCCACTGCCCCACTCTCCCCATAGCCCTGTATCAATCCCAAAGTAATCCCACTGCACCCTCTCTCCCCATAGCCCTGTATCAATCCATAAACTAATCCCGCTGCCCCACTTTCTCCCCATAGCCCTGTATCAATCCCAAAGTAATCCCACTGCCCCACTCTCTCCCCATAGCCCTGTATCAATCCCAAACTATCCCACTGCACCACTCTCTCCCCATAGCCCTGTGTCAATCCCAAAGGTATCCCACTGCCCCACTCTCCCCCCATAGCCCTGTATCAATCCCCAAACTAATCCCACTGCCCCGCTCTCTCCCCATAGCCCGGTATCAATCCATAAACTAATCCCACTGCCCCGCTCTCTCCCCGTAGCCCTGAATCAATCCCAAACTAATCCCACTGCCCCAGTCATTCCCCATAGCCCTGTATCAATCCCCAAACTAATCCCACTCCCCACTCTCTCCCCATAGCCCTGTATCAATCCCCAAACTAATCCCACTGCCCCACTCACTCCCCATAGCCCTGTATCAATCCCCAACTAATCCCACTGCCCCGCTCTCTCCCCATAGCCCTGTATCAATCCCAAACTAATCCCACTACCCCGCTCTCCCCATAGTCCTGTATCAATCCCCAAACTAATCCCACTGCCCCACTTTCTCCCCATAGCCCTGTCTCAATCCCCAAACTAATCCCACTGGCCCGCTCTCTCCCCATAGCCCTGTGTCAATCCCAAACTAATCCCACTGGCCCGCTCTCTCCCCATTGCCCTGTATCAATCCCAAACTAACCCCACTGCCCCACTCACTCCCCATAGCCCTGTCTCAATCTCAAACTAATCCCACTGCCCCGCTCACTCCCCATAGCCCTGTATCAATCCCCAAACTAATCCCACTGTCCCACTCACTCCCCATAGCCCTGTATCAATCCCCAAACTAATCCCACTGCCCCGCTCTCTCCCCATAGCCCTGTCTCAATCCCAAACTAATCCCACTGCCCCACTCTCTCCCCATAGCCCTGTATCAATCCCTAAACTAATCCCACTGCCCCGCTCTCTCCCCACAGTCTTGTATCAATCCATAAACTAATCCCACTGCCCCACTCTCTCCCCATAGCACTGTAGCAATCCCCAAACTAATCCCACTGCCCCGCTCTCACCCCATATCCCTGTATCAATCCCAAACTAATCCCACTGCCCCGCTCTCACCCCATATCCCTGTATGAATTCCAAACTAATCCCACTGCCCCACTCTCTCCTCATAGACCTGTATCAATCCCAAACTAATCCCACTGCCCCACTCTCTCCCCATAGCCCTGTATCAACCCCAAACTAATCCCACTGCCCCACTCTCTCCCCATAGCCCTGTATCAATCCTCAAACTAATGCCACTGCCCCGCTCTCTCCCCATAGCCCTGTATCAATCCCAAACTAATCCCACTGCCCCACTCTCTCCTCATAGACCTGTATCAATCCATAAACTAATCCCACTGCCCCACTCTCTCCTCATAGCCCTGTATCAATCCCCAAACTAATCCCACTGCTCCGCTCTCACACCATATCCCTGTATCAATTCCAAACTAATCCCACTGCCGCACTCTCTCCTCATAGCCCTGTATCAATCCATAAACTAATCCCGCTGCCCCACTTTCTCCCCATAGCCCTCTATCAATCCCAAACTAATCCCACTGCCCCACTCTCTCCCCATAGCCCTGTGTCAATCCCAAAGGTATCCCACTGCCCCACTCCCTCCCCATAGCCCTGTATCAATCCCCAAACTAATCCCACTGCCCCGCTCTCTCCCCATAGCCCTGTATCAATCCCAAACTATCCCACTGCCCCACTCTCTCCCCATAGCCCTGTGTCAATCCCAAAGGTATCCCACTGCCCCACTCCCTCCCCATAGCCCTGTATCAATCCCCAAACTAATCCCACTGCCCCGCTCTCTCCCCATAGCCCTGTATCAATCCCAAACTATCCCACTGCCCCACTCTCTCCCCATAGCCCTGTATCAATCCATCAACTAATCCCACTGCCCCACTCTCTCCCCATAGCCCTGTATCAATCCATAAACTAATCCCACTGCCCCACTCACTCCCCATAGCCCTGTACCAACCCCAAACTAATCCCACTCCCCTCTCTCTCCTCATAGCCCTGTAGCAATCCATAAACTGAACCCGCTGCCCCACATTCTCCCCATAGCTGTGTATCGATCCATAACTAATCCCACTGTCCCACTCTCTCCCCATAGCCCTGTATCAATCCCAAACTAATCGCACTGCCCCACTCTCTCCCCATAGCCCTGTAACAAACCCAATGGTATCCCACTGCCCCACTCTCTCCCCATAGCCCTGTATCAATCCCAAACTAATCCCACTGCCCCACTCTCTCCCCATAGCCCTGTGTCAATCCCAAAGGTATCCCACTGCCCCACTCTCTCCCCATAGCCCTGTATCAATCCCTAAACTAATCCCACTGCCCCGCTCTCTCCCCACAGCCTTGTATCAATCCATAAACTAATCCCACTGCCCCACTCTCTCCCCATAGCCCTATAGCAATCCCCAAACTAATCCCACTGCCCCGCTCTCACCCCATATCCCTGTATCAATTCCAAACTAATCCCACTGCCCCGCTCTCACCCCATATCCCTGTATGAATTCCAAACTAATCCCACTGCCCCACTCTCTCCTCATAGACCTGTATCAATCCATAAACTAATCCCCCTGCCCTGCTCTCTCCCCATAGCCCTGTATCAATCCCAAACAAATCCCACTGCCCCACTCTCCCCATAGCCCTGTATCAATCCCAAAGTAATCCCACTGCACCCTCTCTCCCCATAGCCCTGTATCAATCCATAAACTAATCCCGCTGCCCCACTTTCTCCCCATAGCCCTGTATCAATCCCAAAGTAATCCCACTGCCCCACTCTCTCCCCATAGCCCTGTATCAATCCCAAACTATCCCACTGCACCACTCTCTCCCCATAGCCCTGTGTCAATCCCAAAGGTATCCCACTGCCCCACTCTCCCCCCATAGCCCTGTATCAATCCCCAAACTAATCCCACTGCCCCGCTCTCTCCCCATAGCCCGGTATCAATCCATAAACTAATCCCACTGCCCCGCTCTCTCCCCGTAGCCCTGAATCAATCCCAAACTAATCCCACTGCCCCAGTCAATCCCCATAGCCCTGTATCAATCCCCAAACTAATCCCACTCCCCACTCTCTCCCCATAGCCCTGTATCAATCCCCAAACTAATCCCACTGCCCCACTCACTCCCCATAGCCCTGTATCAATCCCCAACTAATCCCACTGCCCCGCTCTCTCCCCATAGCCCTGTATCAATCCCAAACTAATCCCACTACCCCGCTCTCCCCATAGTCCTGTATCAATCCCCAAACTAATCCCACTGCCCCACTTTCTCCCCATAGCCCTGTCTCAATCCCCAAACTAATCCCACTGGCCCGCTCTCTCCCCATAGCCCTGTGTCAATCCCAAACTAATCCCACTGGCCCGCTCTCTCCCCATTGCCCTGTATCAATCCCAAACTAACCCCACTGCCCCACTCACTCCCCATAGCCCTGTCTCAATCTCAAACTAATCCCACTGCCCCGCTCACTCCCCATAGCCCTGTATCAATCCCCAAACTAATCCCACTGTCCCACTCACTCCCCATAGCCCTGTATCAATCCCCAAACTAATCCCACTGCCCCGCTCTCTCCCCATAGCCCTGTCTCAATCCCAAACTAATCCCACTGCCCCACTCTCTCCCCATAGCCCTGTATCAATCCCTAAACTAATCCCACTGCCCCGCTCTCTCCCCACAGTCTTGTATCAATCCATAAACTAATCCCACTGCCCCACTCTCTCCCCATAGCACTGTAGCAATCCCCAAACTAATCCCACTGCCCCGCTCTCACCCCATATCCCTGTATCAATCCCAAACTAATCCCACTGCCCCGCTCTCACCCCATATCCCTGTATGAATTCCAAACTAATCCCACTGCCCCACTCTCTCCTCATAGACCTGTATCAATCCCAAACTAATCCCACTGCCCCACTCTCTCCCCATAGCCCTGTATCAACCCCAAACTAATCCCACTGCCCCACTCTCTCCCCATAGCCCTGTATCAATCCTCAAACTAATGCCACTGCCCCGCTCTCTCCCCATAGCCCTGTATCAATCCCAAACTAATCCCACTGCCCCACTCTCTCCTCATAGACCTGTATCAATCCATAAACTAATCCCACTGCCCCACTCTCTCCTCATAGCCCTGTATCAATCCCCAAACTAATCCCACTGCTCCGCTCTCACACCATATCCCTGTATCAATTCCAAACTAATCCCACTGCCGCACTCTCTCCTCATAGCCCTGTATCAATCCATAAACTAATCCCGCTGCCCCACTTTCTCCCCATAGCCCTCTATCAATCCCAAACTAATCCCACTGCCCCACTCTCTCCCCATAGCCCTGTGTCAATCCCAAAGGTATCCCACTGCCCCACTCCCTCCCCATAGCCCTGTATCAATCCCCAAACTAATCCCACTGCCCCGCTCTCTCCCCATAGCCCTGTATCAATCCCAAACTATCCCACTGCCCCACTCTCTCCCCATAGCCCTGTGTCAATCCCAAAGGTATCCCACTGCCCCACTCTCTCCCCATAGCCCTGTATCAATCCCCAAACTAATCCCACTGCCCCGCTCTCTCCTCATAGACCGGTATCAATCCATAACTAATCCCAGTGCCCCACTCTCTCCCCATAGCCCGAAATCAATCCATAAACTAATCCAACTGCCCCACTCTCTCCCCATAGCCCTGTATCAATCCCCAAACTAATCCCACTGCCCCGCTCTCTCCCCATAGCCCTGTATCAATCTCCAAACTAATCCCACTGCCCCGCTCTCTCCCCATAGTCCTGTATCAATCCCAAAGTAATCCCACTGCCCCACTCTCTCCCCATAGCCCTGTATCAATCCATAAACTAATCCCACTGCCCCACTCTCTCCCATAGCCCTGTGTCAATCCCAAAGTAATCCCACTGCCCCACTCTCTCCCCATAGCCCTGTATCAATCCCCAAACTAATCCCACTGCCCCGCTCTCACCCCATAGCCCTGTATCAATCTCCAAACTAATCCCACTGCCCCGCTCTCACCCCATAGCCCTGTATCAATCTCCAAACTAATCCCACTGCCCCGCTCTCACCCCATAGCCCTGTATCAATCTCCAAACTAATCCCACTGCCCCACTCTCTCCCCATAGCCCTGTATCAATCCATAAACTAATCCCATTGCCCCACTCTCTCCCCATAGCCCTGTATCAAACCATAAACTAATCCCACTGCCCCACTCTCTCCCCATAGCCCTGTATCAATCCCCAAACGAATCCCACTGCCCCGCTCTCACCCCATATCCCTGTATGAATTCCAAACTAATCCCACTGCCCCGCTCTCTCCCCATAGCCCTGTATCAATCCATAAACTAATCCCCCTGCCCGGCTCTCTCCCCATAGCCCTGTATCAATCCCAAACTAATCCCACTGCCCCATTCTCTCCCCATAGCCCTGTATCAATCCCAAAGTAATCCCACTGCCCCACTCTCTCCCCATAGCCCTGTATCAATCTCCAAACTAATCCCACTGCCCCACTCTCTCCCCATAGCCCTGTATCAATCCCCAAACTAATCCCACTGCCCCGCTCTCACCCCATAGCCCTGTATCAATCTCCAAACTAATCCCACTGCCCCGCTCTCTCCCCATAGCCCTGTATCAATCCCAAAGTAATCCCACTGCCCCACTCTCTCCCCATAGCCCTGTATCAATCCATAAACTAATCCCATTGCCCCACTCTCTCCCCATAGCCCTGTGTCAATCCCAAAGTAATCCCACTGCCCCACTCTCTCCCCATAGCCCTGTATCAATCCATAAACTAATCTCACTGCCCCACTCTCTTCCCATAGCCCTGTATCAATCCATAAACTAATCCCACTGACCCACTCTCTCCCCATAGCCTTGTATCAATGCCCAAACTAAGCCCACTGCCCCGCTCTCACCCCATATCCCTGTATCAATTCCAAACTAATCCCAGTGCCCCACTCTCTCCTCATAGCCCTGTATCAATCCATAAACTAATCCCACTGCCCCACTTTCTCCACATAGCCCTGTATCAATCCGAAACTAATCCCCTTGCCCCACTCTCTCCCCATAGCCCTGTATCAATCCCAAACTAATCCCACTGCCCCACTCTCTCCCCATAGCCCTGTGTCAATCCTAAAGGTATCCCACTGCCCCACTCTCTCCCCATAGCCCTGTATCAATCCCCAAACTAATCCCACTGCCCCGCTCTCTCCCCATAGCCCGGTTTCAATCCATAAACTAATCCCACTGCCCCACTCTCTCCCCATAGCCCTGTATCAATCCCCAAACGAATCCCACTGCCCCACTATCTCCCCATAGCCCTGTATCAATCCCCAAACTAATCCCACTGCCCCGCTCTCACCCCATATCCCTGTATGAATTCCAAACTAATCCCACTGCCCCACTCTCTCCTCATAGACCTGTATTAATCCATAAACTAATCCCCCTGCCCTGCTCTCTCCCCATAGCCCTGTATCAATCCCAAACTAATCCCACTGCCCCATTCTCTCCCCATAGCCCTGTATCAATCCCAAAGTAATCCCACTGCCCCACTCTCTCCCCATAGCCCTGTATCAATCCATAAAGTAATCTCATTGCCCCACTCTCTCCCCATAGCCCTGTATCAATCCATAAACTAATCACACTGCCCCACTCTCTCCCCATAGCCCTGTATCAATCCCCAAACTAATCCCACTGCCCCGCTCTCTCCCCATAGCCCGGTATCAAACCATAAACTAATCCCACTGCCCCACTCTCTCCCCATAGCCCTGTATCAATCCCCAAACTAATCCCACTGCCCCAGTCACTCCCCATAGCCCTGTATCAATCCCCAAACTAATCTCACTGCCCCACATCTCCCCATAGCCCTGTATCAATCCCCAAACTAATCCCACTGCCCCGCTCTCACCCCATAGCCCTGTATCAATCCCCAAACGAATCCCACTGCCTCGCTCTCTCCACATAGCCCGGTATCAAACCATAAACTAATCCCACTGCCCCACTCTCTCCCCATAGCCCTGTATCAATCCCCAAACTAATCCCACTGCCCCGCTCTCACCCCATATCCCTGTATGAATTCCAAACTAATCCCACTGCCCCGCTCTCTCCCCATAGCCCTGTATCAATCCATAAACTAATCCCCCTGCCCGGCTCTCTCCCCATAGCCCTGTATCAATCCCAAACTAATCCCACTGCCCCATTCTCTCCCCATAGCCCTGTATCAATCCCAAAGTAATCCCACTGCCCCACTCTCTCCCCATAACCATGTATCAATCCCAAACTAATCCCCTTTCCCCACTCTCTCCCCATAGCCCGGTATCAATCCCCAAACTAATCCCACTGCCCCGCTCTCCCCATAGCCCTGTATCAATCCCCAAACTAATCCCACTGCCCCACTCTCTCCCCATAGCCCTGTATCAATCCCCAAACTAATCCCACTGCCCCGCTCTCACCCCATATCCATGTATCAATTCCAAACTAATCCCACCGCCAAACTCTCTCCTCATAGCCCTGTATCAATCCATAAAGTAATCCCGCTGCCCCACATTCCCCCCATAGCCCTGTATCAATCCATAAACTAATCCAACTGCCCCACTCTCTCCCCATAGCCCTGTATCAATCCCCAAACTAATCCCACTGCCCGCTCTCTCCCCATAGCCCTGTATCAATCTCCAAACAAATCCCACTGCCCCGCTCTCTCCCCATAGCCCTGTATCAATCCCAAAGTAATCCCACTGCCCCACTCTCTCCCATAGCCCTGTATCAATCCATAAACTAATCTCACTTCCCCACTCTCTCCCCATAGCCCTGTGTCAATCCCCAAACTAATCCAACTGCCCCACTCTCTCCCCATAGCCCTGTATCAATCCCCAAACTAATCCCACTGCCCGCTCTCTCCCCATAGCCCTGTATCAATCCCCAAACTAATCCCACTGCCCCGCTCTCACCCCATATCCATGTATCAATTCCAAACTAATCCCACCGCCAAACTCTCTCCTCATAGCCCTGTATCAATCCATAAAGTAATCCCGCTGCCCCACATTCCCCCCATAGCCCTGTATCAATCCATAAACTAATCCAACTGCCCCACTCTCTCCCCATAGCCCTGTATCAATCCCCAAACTAATCCCACTGCCCGCTCTCTCCCCATAGCCCTGTATCAATCTCCAAACAAATCCCACTGCCCCGCTCTCTCCCCATAGCCCTGTATCAATCCCAAAGTAATCCCACTGCCCCACTCTCTCCCATAGCCCTGTATCAATCCATAAACTAATCTCACTTCCCCACTCTCTCCCCATAGCCCTGTGTCAATCCCCAAACTAATCCAACTGCCCCACTCTCTCCCCATAGCCCTGTATCAATCCCCAAACTAATCCCACTGCCCGCTCTCTCCCCATAGCCCTGTATCAATCCTCAAACTAATCCCACTGCCCCACTCTCTCCCCATAGCCTTGTATCAATCCATAAACAAATCCAACTGCCCCACGCTCTCCCCATAGCTCTGTATCAATCCCCAAACTAAGCCCACTGCCCCGCTCTCACCCCATATCCCTGTATCAATTCCAAACTAATCCCACTGCCCCACTCTCTCCTCATAGACCTGTATCAATCCATAAACTAAACCCACTGCCCCACTCTCTCCCCATAGCCTTGTATCAATCCATAAACTAATCTCACTGCCCCACTCTCTTCCCATAGCCCTGTATCAATCCATAAACTAAACCCACTGCCCCACTCTCTCCCCATAGCCTTGTATCAATCCCCAAACTAAGCCCACTGCCCCGCTCTCACCCCATATCCCTGTATCAATTCCAAACTAATTCCACTGCCCCACTCTTTCCTCATAGCCCTGTATCAATCCCCAAACTAATCCCAATGCCCCGCTATCTCTGCCCATAGCCCTGTATCAATCCCCAAACTAATCCCACTGCCCCACTCTCTCCCCATAGCCCTGTATCAATCCCCAAACTAATCCCACTGCCCCGCTCTCTCCCCATAGCCCTGTATCAATCCCCAAACTAATCCCACTGCCCCACTCTCTCCCCATAGCCCTGTATCAATCCATAAACTAATCCCGCTGCCCCACTTTCTTCCCATAGCCCTGTATCAATCCCAAACTAATCCCCTTGCCCCACACTCTCCCCATAGCCCTGTATCAATCCCAAACTATTCCCACTGCCCCGCTCTCTCCCCATAGCCCGGTATCAATCCATAAACTAATCCCACTGCCCCACTCTCTCCCCATAGCCCTGTATCAATCCCCAAACGAATCCCACTGCCCCACTATCTCCCCATAGCCCTGTATCAATCCCCAAACTAATCCCACTGCCCCACTCTCACCCCATATCCCTGTATGAATTCCAAACTAATCCCACTGCCCCTCTCTCTCCTCATAGCCCTGTATCAATCCATAAACTAATCCCCTTGCCCTGCTCTCTCCCCATAGCCCTGTATCAATCCCAAACTAATCCCACTGCCCCATTCTCTCCCCATAGCCCTGTATCAATCCCAAACTAATGCCACTGCCCCGCTCTCACCCCATAGCCCTGTATCAATCCCCAAACTAATCCATCTGCTCCACTCTCTCCCCATATCCCTGTATCCTGTTGGGCTGAGGGATGATTCTGTTTCTCCAGGACCACGAGCAGTGCTGGAAAGATACTGATCTGATCACTGGGAAACCTGGGTTAACAGTACAAATACAAATAGTCGTTTGGTCATTCAGAACTGAGTTTTGCATAAAAAGAGACATTTTTAGTCGAAGCTTTTTATCTTGAACACTTTTGGACAGTTCGCAAGAAGACCAATGTCAGGCGAAACAAAATATTTAGAGTGCTGAGCGATTGGCAAGTGGACTCTGATTCGTCGAGGCATTGCCCCTGTAGAGAATGGACCAGTTTATAGAGACTGACAGTTAACTGCCAAGCATTGTTTGAAATTTAAACCAGGCAACTTGATAGCCATTGGTTAACGTACTTCCCGGAGGAATGAACCAGCGAATGGCTGTCGTTATTTGGATTAACTGAAACAGGTAGAAAGGTATGCAGAACAGGCCTTGTGCAGCCAGTAACCACAAATGTGCCACACTACAAGCCTGTCTGACAATCTTCAATTGGTTGTCTGTAATTCTTAGAACATGGAGGATTATTTAGCAGCTGGTATCCAATCACAGAATCGCATCCAATGCTGGCTGCTGTGTTGAGTTTTGTGAGTATGTGCTGGTTGGGTACAGTCTGTACTTTGCCTGTTGTAAACAGCACTGGAACATGCTGTTTGATACATTCCGCCAGTCTTTGGGACGTATGGCCCACATATCTGGCATCATGCAGGCTTTGAAATTCATATCCCACATTATTCATCTGTGTGATAGGGAGATCGTCTTATTGGCTTGACGGCAGCTTCCTGTTAGTGGCTAGTTATCTCTCGTGTTGCTTCTGCATAGTAACAGCAAGTTTTCAGGGTAACCTGAGGAAGGCTGAGCACGTTTCAGAACTGAAAGTAGAAATTCAGTTTTCTCTATAATATTCTAAGTGTTGCTGTGTTAATATTTGCAGAGTCTGCGGATGTAAGGAAAGCACAAACTTAATTGGAACATCTTTAATGGAAACTACATCTTATCACCAGGTCGTACAAGAGGGAGCAAGATCATGTGGCGTTGCATCACTTCCTGTGATGACACCTCTAGTTTTGGATTCTATAACATTGCAATAGTTAATAATTATACAATAGTGACCCCCAAGCCTCCAATTCACACCCATTAGTACAAAATCTGATTAAATGGACAGGAAGCAGAGCCTCTCAGTCTCTGTGGAATGTTTCATTGACCCACACATCTCCTGCCGGCTGATTGGTCGGCAGCCGCTGGGGTTTGGTTCCTGATTCAGATTTTTAAACATTTCCATCAGGCTGTCTCGGGGACGGAAGGATCCCATTTCCTCAATTAACAAACCAAGGTTGCCGTTTACTTTTAAACAACCATCCAAACTTGTTCTGCCGCCTGTCTCTCTGCCCCTGACCTGTAAACCCAGCAACGACACGTCAACGAAGATTGCAGCACCACAGACTAACATCACCAACACATTGTCTCATTTATGAAACTGCAGAACAGTTTCAGTCTTTACACCAGCTTCAAAACAGTGACACATGCTCCATATCCATAGCGACAGAGAAATATAGCTCTATAAAAAGCTGCCAGGTACACAGGAGCTGCTGCAGGAGTGAGGGAACATGATGAGCAAGCTTGTGGGAGCTGGTGGAATAATTAAGAGGGGGTGTGATTCAGCTTCTGTATGGGAGAGGAGTGGGTGCAGGAGGGCACACAGACTGCACAAACACCAGATTATTACAAACAACAGGGTGCGAGCAGTAGACAGGGTGAGCAGGAGAGTACAATGACTGACAGACAGTGGGAGTTCCTGCTACAGGGGAAATTAAGTGATGCAAAGGAGACAGACACCAATATCAGGAAATGACTGCAGGAGCGTGATGCACTATCAATCACGACGAGACGAGGGTAGAGAGTAATCGAGGATTTATTACACAGAGATGTGTGGCCTCCTACAGCAGCTATATAACATTTATACTCCGCCTCCTGGGCGGAGCCAGCAGGCAGGGATCTACCCCCGTACCTGTAGTACAGGGGCCTTACCGTAATACCCATATACACAATATAATACAACAGTGGTGACTACCACATTCACCCCCTGTTAAAAATGAGTCCAGCGGGGGGGGGGGGGGGGGGGGGGGGGGGTGGAAAGCTATATACATACAGATTGGTTTTAAAATTACAGAGAAGGTTACAAATTTAGACGATCGGGCACCTTGATCTGTCGGTGAGAGGCCGCAGTGCTGGTGGCGACTCAGGCGTCGGCTTGGTCTTCGGTGACTCCGGGAGCGTGTCGAAATCCTCTTCTTCCCCGGGTGGGAGCAAGGGGAGGACGGATTGTCCTGGAGCTGCAATGGGCTGCGCCGGGGGAGGGGAGAGTGGCGCCGGGGCGGGGGGAGGGGCTGTGGGGACCCAGCTGGTGCCAGATCCCTGAGGGAGACTGTGTCTTGGCGGCCGTCGGGGTACGCCACGTAGGCGTACTGCGGGTTTGCGTGGAGTAGCTGTACCCTCTCAACCAACGGGTCCGCCTTGTGGAGCCACACGTGTTTGCGGAGGAGGACAGGTCCTGGAGGTGCCAG
Source organism: Scyliorhinus torazame (assembly GCF_047496885.1). Taxonomy (NCBI): domain Eukaryota; kingdom Metazoa; phylum Chordata; class Chondrichthyes; order Carcharhiniformes; family Scyliorhinidae; genus Scyliorhinus; species Scyliorhinus torazame. The sequence continues at coordinate 169,083,205 of NC_092724.1, forward strand.
CCACGTTGGGAGCGAAACCCTGGAGGTGGACTTCCTGGGGAAGGTGAAGAGACGTTCATGGGGGACTTTGTTGGTCACGGTGCACAGGAGCGACCGAATGGAGTGGAGGGCGTCGGGGAGGACCTCCTGCCAGTGGGAGGCCGGGAGATTTCTGGACCGTAGGGCCAGCTGGGCGGCCCTCCAGACCGTCCCATTCTCCTGCTCCACCTGCCCGTTTCCCCTGGGGTTGTAGCTGGTCGCCCTGCTGGAGGCAATGCCCCTGTTGAGCAGGTACTGGCGCAGCTCCTCGCTCATAAATGAGGATCTCCGGTCGCTGTGGACGTAGGCGGGGAAACCGAACAGAGCGAAGATGGTGTTGAGGGCTTTGATGACGGTGGCAGGCGTCATATCCTGGGCATGGGACGGCGAAGGGGAAACAAGAATACTCATCGACCACATTAAGAAAGTATGTGTTGCGGTCGGTGAAGGGGAGTCCCTTTGAAGTCCACGCTGAGGCGTTCAAAGGGGCGGGAAGCCTTCATCAGGCACGCATGGTCTGGCCGGTAGAAGTGCCGTTTACACTCCGCGCATATCTGGCAGTCTCTGGTGATAGCCCTGACTTCCTCGATGGAGTAGGACAGATTGCGGGCCTTAATGAAGTGGTAAAAACGGGTGACTCCCGGGTGACAGAGATCGTCGTGCAGGGTCCGGAGTCGGCCCACTTGTGCGCTGGCACATGTACCTCAGGACAGGGCATCGGGAGGCTCATTGAGCTTACCGGGGCGATACAAAATCTCGTAATTGTAGGTGGAGAGCTCGATACTCCACTTCAAGATTTTATCATTTTTGATCTTGCCCCGCTGTGTGTTATTGAACGTGAAGGCAACCGACCGTTGGTCAGTGAGGAGAGTGAATCTCCTGCCGGCCAGGTAATGCCTCCAATGCCGCACAGCTTCAACGATCGCTTGGGCCTCTTTTTCGATGGAGGAGTGCCGAATTTCAGAGACATGGAGGGTGCGGGAAAAGAATGCCACGGGTCTGCCTGCCTGGTTGAGGGTGGCGGCCAAAGCGACGTCTGATGCATCGCTCTCGACTTGGAAGGGGAGGGTCTCATCGACCGCGTGCATCGCGGCCTTGGCGATGTCGGCCTTGATACGGTTGAAGGCCTGGTGAGCCTCGGCCGTCAGTGGGAAAACGGTGGATGAATGAGTGGGCGGGCCTTGTCCGCATAGTTTGGGACTCACTGGGCATAATACGAGAAGAACCCCAGGCAGCGTTTGAGGGCTTGGGGCAGTGGGGGAGGGGGCGTTCCATGAGGGGGCGCATGCGATTAGGGTCGAGCCCTAGAACTCCGTTCTGGACCACATAGCCGGGGATGGCTAATCGGTTTGTGCTGAACACGCACTTCTCCTTGTTGTAGGTTAGGTTGAGGAGTTTGGCGGTGTGGAGAAATTTGGAAAGGTTAGCGTCGTGGTCCTGCTGGTCGTGGCCGCAGATGGTGACATTGCCCAGGTACGGGAAAGTGGCCCGCAGTCCGTACCGGTCAACCATTCGGTCCATCTCCCGTTGGAAGACCGAGACCCCATTAGTGACGTCGAAGGGAACCCTAAGAAAGTGGTAAAGGCGGCCGTCTGCTTCAAACGCGGTGTACGGGCGGGTCCGCCTTGCGGGTGGGGAGCTGGTGGTAGGCAGATTTCAGGTCCACTGTCGAGAAGACCCGGTACTGTGCAATCTGATTGACCATATCAGATATGCGTGGGAGGGGTACGCGTCGAGCTGCGTGTAGCGATTGATGGTCTGACTGTAGTCAACGACCATCCTGTTTTTCTCCCCAGTTTTCACCACTACCACTTGGGCTCTCCAGGGGCTGTTGCTGGCCTCGATGATACCTTCCCGCAGTAGCTGCTGGACCTCCGACCTGATGAAGGTCCTGTCCTGGGCGCTGTACCGTCTGCTCCTGGTGGCGACGGGTTTGCAATCCGGGGTGAGGTTAGCAAACAGGGAAGGTGGATCGACCTTAAGGGTCGCGAGGCCACACACGGTGAGGGGTGGTAGGGGCCCGCCACATTTCAGGGTTAGGCTCTGGAGGTTGCACTGGAAGTCCAGGCCGAGTAGCAAGGCAGCGCAGAGGTCGGGGAGGACGTAGAGCCGGAAGCCGCTGAGCTCTACGCCCTGGACAGTGAGGGTGGCGATGCAGTGCCCCCGGATCTCCACGGAGTGGGATCCGGAGGCCAGGGCAATTCTTTGGTTAGCGGGATGTACCGCGAGGGAGCAGCGCCTTACCGCATCGGGGTGGATGAAGCTCTCAGTGCTCCCGGAGTCCAGAAGGCAGGATATCTCATGCCCGTCAACCTTCACCTTTGTCGAAGTGGTCACGAGGTTGTGCGGTCGAGACTGGTCGATCGTGACCGAGGCGAGATGCGGCTGGCCGTCGGCAGTTGCAGGCGATGAGCGGCTCGATGAGGTGCCCGATGGGCAGGGGTCCTGAGACGGAGAAGATGGCGGCGCCCTCGCGGCCTGGGGCAGACAAGTTGGCGGTGCCCATTGGTTCTGAGGCAAGCAAGATGGCGGCGCCCATGGGCTGCACGTGCTGTGAGTGGAGGAAGATGGCGGCGCCCACTGGCCGCATGGGGGGGTGCCGGGACAATAGCGGCGATTGAGTGGGCCTGGCACACTGATGCGAAATGTCCTTGCTTGCCACAGGCCTTGCAGAGCGCGCTCCGCGCCGGGCAGCGCTGCCGGGGGTGTTTTGTCTGTCCGCAGCAGTAGCACTTGGGTCCCTCGGGGTGGTTGGCTGCCGTGCGGAGCAGGCGTGGGGTTGGCTGGGGGCGGTCGCTGATGGGGTCCACGATGGGGTGGCCGCTGGCGGGGTCCACGATGCACAGGGGGGGGTGGGCCGTGCGGTCGGGGGCATACGCCTGTACGTTGTGTGAGGCGACCGTGAGCGAGAGCGCTAGTTACTTGGTCGCCGCGAGGTCAAGCGTGGCCCCGTCTAAGAGGCGCTGGCGGATGTAGTCAGACCCTATGCCCGTAACGAACGCGTCTCTCATTAGCAGGTTTGAATGTTCAGCGGCCGAAACGTCCTGGCAGTCACAGTCTCTCACCAGGGCGAGCAGGGCACGGCAGAAATCTTCCACAGACTCACCGGGAAGTTGGTGCCGCGTGGACAGGAGGTGCCTGGCATAGATCTTGTTGGTCTGCTGAGCGTAATTCTCCTTCAGTAGCGCCATGGTCTCTGCGTAGGTCGGCGCGTCCTGGATGAGGGGAAAAACATTGGAGCTTCTGTGCTTCTGAGATTGGGTCTGGCGCAGACCCGATGTAAGCTTCAAAGCAAGCTAGCCAATGTGTGAAGGCCTTTTTGCCGATGTCTGTTTGAGGATGCAGCTGCCGGCGATCCGGCTTGATGCAGAGATCCATCTTCTGTAAAATCTGTGTAATAAATTGATGCACTATCAATTACGGTGAGACGAGAGTAGAGTGTAATCGAGGCTTTATTACACAGAGATGTGTGGCCTCCTACAGCAGCTGACGAAATGGCTGCTGTTCGGAGAGCACACACGTTTATACTCCGCCTACTGGGCGGAGCCAGCAGGCAGGGATCTACCCCCATACCTGTAGTACAGGAGCCTTCCCGTAATACCCATATATACAATATAATACAACAGTGGTGACTACCACAGAGCGTAAATATCAATAAAGAACCCTCGATAGTCCCTCCAGACATTTCTTTCAGTGCTATGCCTGCTCGCTTTCTCGAATTGTCAGAATTAGGTTCAGGGCATTCACTCTGAAGTTATCCAGGAAATTTCCAGAGATTATTTACTCCTGGTTTCAACCAGGATTGAGGAGCATCAGTTACACAGCTTTAAATAAACTATCATCAAACTCTGTATCCAACCCCGTGCTGTACCTGTCCTGGGAGTGTTTGATGGGGACAGTGCAGAGGGAGCTTTACTCTGTATCTAACCCCGTGTTGTACCTGTCCTGGGAGTGTTTGATGGGGACAGTGTATAGGGAGCTTTACTCTGTATCTAACCCCGTGCTGTACCTGTCCTGGGAGTGTTTGATGGGGACAGTGTCGAGGGAGCTTTACTCTGTATCCAACCCCGTGCTGTACCTGTCCTGGGAGTGTTTGATGGGGACAGTGCAGAGGGAGCTTTACTCTGTATCTAACCCCGTGCTGTACCTCTCCTGGGAGTGTTTGATGGGGACAGTGTCGAGGGAGCTTTACTCTGTATCCAACCCCGTGCTGTACCTGTCCTGGGAGTGTTTGATGGGGACAGTGCAGAGGGAGCTTTACTCTGTATCTAACCCCGTGCTGTACCTGTCCTGGGAGTGTTTGACGGGGACAGTGTAGAGGGAGCTTTACTCTGTATCTAACCCTATGCTGTACCTGTCCTGGAAGTATTTGACGGGGACAGTGTAGAGGGAGCTTTACTCTGTATCTAACCCCGTGCTGTAGCTGTCCTGGGAGAGTTTGATGGGGACAGTGTAGAGGGAGCTTTACTCTGTATCTAACCCCGTGCTGTACCTGTCCTGGGAGTGTTTGATGGGGACAGTGTAGAGGGAGCTTTACTCTGTATCTAACCCCGTGCTGTACCTGTACTGGGAGTGTTTGATGGGGACAGTGTAGAGGGAGCTTTACTCTGTATCTAACCCCGTGCTGTACCTGTACTGGGAGTGTTTGATGGGGACAGTGTAGAGGGAGCTTTACTCTGTATCTAACCCCGTGCTGTACCTGTCCTGGGAGTGTTTGATGGGGATAGTGTAGAGGGAACTTTACTCTGTATCTAACCCCGTGCTGTACCTGTCCTGGGAGTATTTGATGGGGACAGTGTAGAAGAAGCTTTACTCTGTATCTAACCCTGTGCTGTACCTGTCCTGGGAGTGTTTGATGGGGACAGTGTAGATGGAGCTTTACTCTGTATCTAACCCCGTGCTGTACCTGTCCTGGGAGTGTTTGATGGGGATAGTGTAGAGGGAACTTTACTCTGTATCTAACCCCGTGCTGTACCTGTCCTGGGAGTATTTGATGGGGACAGTGTAGAAGAAGCTTTACTCTGTATCTAACCCTGTGCTGTACCTGTCCTGGGAGTGTTTGATGGGGACAGTGTAGATGGAGCTTTACTCTGTATCTAACCCCGTGCTGTACCTGTCCTGGGAGTGTTTGATGGGGATAGTGTAGAGGGAACTTTACTCTGTATCTAACCCCGTGCTGTACCTGTCCTGGGAGTATTTGATGGGGACAGTGTAGAAGAAGCTTTACTCTGTATCTAACCCTGTGCTGTACCTGTCCTGGGAGTGTTTGATGGGGACAGTGTAGATGGAGCTTTACTCTGTATCTAACCCCGTGCTGTACCTGTCCTGGGAGTGTTTGATGGGGATAGTGTAGAGGGAACTTTACTCTGTATCTAACCCCGTGCTGTACCTGTCCTGGGAGTGTTTGATGGGGACAGTGTAGAGGGAGCTTCACTCTGTATCTAACCCCGTGCTGTACCTGTCCTGGGAGTGTTTGATGGGGACAGTGTAGAGGGAGCTTTACTCTGTATCTAACCCCGTGCTGTACCTGTCCTGGGAGTGTTTGATGGGGACAGTGTAGAGGGAGCTTTACTCTGTATCTAACCACGTGCTGTACCTGTCCTGGGAGTGTTTGATGGGGACAGTGTAGAGGGAGCTTTACTCTGTGTCTAACCCAGTGCTGTACCTGTCCTGGGAGTGTTTGATGGGGACAGTGTAGACGGAGGTTTACTCTGTATCTAACCCTGTGCTGTACCTGTCCTGGGAGTGTTTGATGGGGACAGTGTAGAGGGTGCTTTACTCTGTATCTAACCCTGTGCTGTACCTGTCCTGGGAGTGTTTGATGGGGACAGTGTAGAGGGTGCTTTACTCTGTATCTAACCCCGTGCTGTACCTGTCCTGGGAGTGTTTGATGGGGACAGTGTAGAGGGGCAACTGGACACACTTCTTGCACGTGAAGGAACCAGGGACAGTGGACATGTCCCTGAGCTCCCACATTGCACACGAGGAGCATGACATGGGTCTGGGATCACCTGCCATGTCTTGAACCTTAGGTAAACTTATACAACTACAATTCAAAAAAAACGAAAGAAAAAATAAATAAATTAGACAATGAACAGCAAAACTACTGACCAGTCACTTACCAGAGATAAACAGCACCTCCTCCCCCCCCAAGCTTCGAATTCCCACCTAGATTCAAATTCCCAAACTCACTCTTGATTGTGTCTCACTCTGGCTGTGTCTTCTCTGGCTCACTGGGAGAACGCACTGAGATGATGCCTGTATGTTGTATTCTACATGATCTTTTGGCACTGACAATGAAGGTGGAGCATATTGGGGTGCTGGGTGTGTGTTCAGCTCTTTGATCATACTGATGTCTGTTTTGCAGTGGGCAAATTATAGAAAGTAACAAGAACTCTGTTTACAGATGCAGAAAGTGACCAAATACTTAGACCCGAGGAATATGGGACGCATTAGTTTCCAGGAATTCTGTCACGGAATCTTTGCCATCAAAGGTAAGGAGTGAATGAAGGGTTTCTAGTGGGACAGAGATATTAGACAAAAGCAGAATGGGTTTGAGGAGCAGAACTGTAAGAGACTCGGGGTCTGCAGCAAAAAGCAATGGAAGTAACTAGTCCCCCAGTGAGTCAGTGTGTGTGGAACTGTCCCCCAGTGAGTCAGTGTGTGTGGAACTGTATCCCAGTGAGAGTCAGAGTGTGTGACCCGTACCCCAGTGAGACTCAGTGTGTGTGGGACCCGTACCCCAGTGAGAGTCAGTGTGTGTGGAACTGTACCCCAGTGAGAGTCAGTGTGTGTGGGACCCGTACCCCAGTGAGACTCAGTGTGTGTGGGACCCGTACCCCAGTGAGAGTCAGTGTGTGTGGGACCCGTACCCCAGTGAAAGTCAGTGTGTGTGGAACTGTACCCCAGTGAGAGTCAGTGTGTGTGGCACCCGTACCCCAGTGAGAGTCAGTGTGTGTGGAACTGTATCCCAGTGAGAGTCAGTGTGTGTGGAACTGTATCCCAGTGAGAGTCAGTGTGTGTGGAACTGTATCCCAGTGAGAGTCAGTGTGTGGGGAACTGTACTCCAGTGAGAGTCAGTGTGTGTGGAACTGTATCCCAGTGAGAGTCAGTGTGTGGGGAACTGTACTCCAGTGAGAGTCAGTGTGTGTGGAACCCGTACCCCAGTGAGAGTCAGTGTGTGTGGAACTGTACCCCAGTGAGAGTCAGTGTGTGTGGAACTGTATCCCAGTGAGAGTCAGTGTGTGTGGAACTGTATCCCAGTGAGAGTCAGTGTGTGTGGAACTGTACCCCAGTGAGAGTCAGTGTGTGTGGAACTGTACCCCAGTGAGAGTCAGTGTGTGTGGAACTGTATCCCAGTGAGAGTCAGTGTGTGTGGAACTGTATCCCAGTGAGAGTCAGTGTGTGTGGAACTGTATCCCAGTGAGAGTCAGTGTGTGTGGAACTGTATCCCAGTGAGAGTCAGTGTGTGTGGAACTGTATCCCAGTGAGAGTCAGTGTGTGTGGGACCCGTACCCCAGTGAGAGTCAGTGTGTGTGGAACTGTACCCCAGTGAGAGTCAGTGTGTGTGGAACTGTATCCCAGTGAGAGTCAGTGTGTGTGGAACTGTACCCCAGTGAGAGTCAGTGTGTGTGGGACCCGTACCCCAGTGAGACTCAGTGTGTGTGGGACCCGTACCCCAGTGAGAGTCAGTGTGTGTGGGACCCGTACCCCAGTGAAAGTCAGTGTGTGTGGAACTGTACCCCAGTGAGAGTCAGTGTGTGTGGGACCCGTACCCCAGTGAGAGTCAGTGTGTGTGGAACTGTATCCCAGTGAGAGTCAGTGTGTGTGGAACTGTATCCCAGTGAGAGTCAGTGTGTGTGGAACTGTATCCCAGTGAGAGTCAGTGTGTGGGGAACTGTACTCCAGTGAGAGTCAGTGTGTGTGGAACTGTATCCCAGTGAGAGTCAGTGTGTGGGGAACTGTACTCCAGTGAGAGTCAGTGTGTGTGGAACCCGTACCCCAGTGAGAGTCAGTGTGTGTGGAACTGTACCCCAGTGAGAGTCAGTGTGTGTGGAACTGTATCCCAGTGAGAGTCAGTGTGTGTGGAACTGTATCCCAGTGAGAGTCAGTGTGTGTGGAACTGTACCCCAGTGAGAGTCAGTGTGTGTGGAACTGTACCCCAGTGAGAGTCAGTGTGTGTGGAACTGTATCCCAGTGAGAGTCAGTGTGTGTGGAACTGTATCCCAGTGAGAGTCAGTGTGTGTGGAACTGTATCCCAGTGAGAGTCAGTGTGTGTGGAACTGTATCCCAGTGAGAGTCAGTGTGTGTGGAACTGTATCCCAGTGAGAGTCAGTGTGTGTGGGACCCGTACCCCAGTGAGAGTCAGTGTGTGTGGAACTGTACCCCAGTGAGAGTCAGTGTGTGTGGAACTGTACCCCAGTGAGAGTCAGTGTGTGTGGGACCCGTACCCCTGTGAGAGTCAGTGTGTGTGGAACTGTACCCCAGTGAGAGTCAGTGTGTGTGGAACTGTACCCCAGTGAGAGTCAGTGTGTGTGGAAGTGTATCGCAGTGAGAGTCAGTGTGTGTGGAACTGTACCCCAGTGAGAGTCAGTGTGTGTGGAACCCGTACCCCAGTGAGAGTCAGTGTGTGTGGAACCTGTACCCCAGTGAGAGTCAGTGTGTGTGGGACACGTACCCCAGTGAGAGTCAGTGTCTGTGGGACTGTATCCCAGTGAGAGTCAGTGTGTGTGGGACCCGTACCGCAGTGAGACTCAGCGTATGTGGGACCCGTACCCCAGTGAGACTCAGTGTGTGTGGGACCCGTACCCCAGTGAGACTCAGTGTGTGAGGGACCCGTACCCCAGTGAGAGTCAGTGTATGTGGGACTGTATCCCAGTGAGAGTCAGTGTGTGTGGAACTGTACCCCAGTGAGAGTCAGTGTGTGTGGGACCCGTACCCCAGTGAGAGTCAGTGTGTGTGGAACCCGTACCCCAGTGAGAGTCAGTGTGTGTGGGACCCGTACCCCAGTGAGAGTCAGTGTGTGTGGAACTGTACCCCAGTGAGAGTCAGTGTGTGTGGAACTGTACCCCAGTGAGAGTCAGTGTGTGTGGCACTGTATCCCAGTGAGAGTCAGTGTGTGTGGGACCCCTAGCCCAGTGAGAGTCAGTGTGTGTGGAACTGTACCCCAGTGAGAGTCAGTGTGTGTGTGACCCGTACCCCAGTGAGAGTCAGTGTGTGTGGGACCCCTACCCCAGTGAGAGTCAGTGTGTGTGTGACCCCTACCCCAGTGAGAGTCAGTGTGTGGGGAACTGTATCCCAGTGAGAGTCAGTGTGTGTGGAGCCCGCACCCCAGTGAGAGTCAGTGTGTGTGGAACTGTATCCCAGTGAGAGTCAGTGTGTGTGGAACTGTATCCCAGTGAGAGTCAGTGTGTGTGGAACTGTATCCCAGTGAGAGCCAGTGTGTGTGGAACTGTATCCCAGTGAGAGTCAGTGTGCGTGGAACTGTATCCCAGTGAGACTCAGTGTGTGTGGAAACCGTACCCCAGTGAGAGTCAGTGTGTGTGGAACTGATCCCAGTGAGAGTCAGTGTGTGTGGAACTGTATCCTAGTGAGAGTCAGTGTGTGTGGAACTGTACCCCAGTGAGAGTCAGTGTGTGTGGGACCCGTACCCCAGTGAGAGTCAGTGTGTGTGGAACTGTATCCCAGTGAGAGTCAGTGTGTGTGTGACCCGTACCCCAGTGAGAGTCAGTGTGTGTGGAACCCGTACCCCAGTGAGAGTCAGTGTGTGTGGAACCCGCACCCCAGTGAGAGTCAGTGTGTGTGGAACTGTATCCCAGTGAGAGTCAGTGTGTGTGGAACTGTATCCCAGTGAGAACCAGTGTGTGTGGAACTGTATCCCAGTGAGAGTCAGTGTGCGTGGAACTGTATCCCAGTGAGACTCAGTGTGTGTGGAAACCGTACCCCAGTGAGAGTCAGTGTGTGTGGAACTGATCCCAGTGAGAGTCAGTGTGTGTGGAACTGTATCCTAGTGAGAGTCAGTGTGTGTGGAACTGTACCCCAGTGAGAGTCAGTGTGTGTGGGACCCGTACCCCAGTGAGAGTCAGTGTGTGTGGAACTGTATCCCAGTGAGAGAAAGTGTGTGTGGAACTGTATCCCAGTGAGAGTCAGTGTGTGTGGAACTGTATCCCAGTGAGAGTCAGTGTGTGTGGAACTGTGTCCCAGTGGGAGTCAGTGTGTGTGGAACCCGTACCCCAGTGAGAGTCAGCGTGTGTGGAACTGTACCCCAGTGAGAGTCAGTGTGTGTGCAACTGTATCCCAGTTATAGTCAGTGTATGTGGAACTGTATCCCAGTGAGAGTCTGTGTGTAAGTGTCCCGTACCCCAGTGAGAGTCAGTGTGTGTGGGACCCGTACCCCAGTGAGAGTCAGTGTGTGTGGGACCCGTACTCCAGTGAGAGTCAGTGTGTGTGGAACTGTATCCCAGTGAGAGTCAGTGTGTGTGGGACTGTATCCCAGTGAGAGTCAGTGTGTGTGGGACCCGTACCCCAGTGAGAGTCAGTGTATGTGGAACTGTACCCCAGTGAGAGTCAGTGTGTGTGGGACCCGTACCCCAGTGAGAGTCAGTGTGTGTGGAACTGTACCCCAGTGAGAGTCAGTGTGTGTGGGACCCGTACCCCAGTGAGAGTCAGTGTGTGTGGGACCCGTACCCCAGTGAGAGTCAGTGTATGTGGAACTGTACCCCAGTGAGAGTCAGTGTGTGTGGGACCAGTACCCCAGTGAGAGTCAGTGTGTGTGGGACCCGTACCCCAGTGAGAGTCAGTGTGTGTGGGACCCGTACCCCAGTGAGAGTCAGTGTGTGTGGGACTGTATCCCAGTGAGAGTCAGTGTGTGTGGGACCCGTACCCCAGTGAGAGTCAGTGTGTGTGGAACTGTATCCCAGTGAGAGTCAGTGTGTGTGGGACCCGTACCCCAGTGAGAGTCAGTGTGTGTGGGACCCGTACCCCAGTGAGAGTCAGTGTGTGTGGAACTGTATCCCAGTGAGAGTCAGTGTGTGTGGGACCCGTACCCCAGTGAGAGTCGGTGTCTGTGGAACCTCAATTTTGCTTCATCGGTTTTGGAAGATTCTAGATTGTCGTTCTGCTGCTTTTTCACTTCGTTTTCTCAACTTGATTTGCCGTCCCCCGTGTCTTTTATATATTTAACACTAACCTATACTTATTAATGGCTTTAACACAATGAATTACTCCAAATCCTTCAGAGAAATATTATCAGAATCTCTCTCTGAGTCACATCCAGTGTATTTCAGACACGGGAAAGTGGGACTGAGGTGTTATGAGCAGGAATTCCGGTTTTGGGCCTGAAATAACTGAATACAGGACAACTTAAAATTGGGACTGTTGAGGTGAGCAGGATGGAACGACCGGCTGGAGTGAAGGACGGGACTTTGTCCCAGTTTGGTTGTTGCTGCTGCGTTGGAATGAAATTAACAGAGTGACTGACTGGGGATTTGAACTGCCCACCTTTGAGCTGATCATGTCGTGATGGGGATTGTGCAGCTGGTCAAGTTGTTTTGTGAATTCTTGGGTATTTCACTGGTCATGTTTCTAGATTCCAGGAACCAGCCTCCCTGCAGATATCCAGATATTTACTTTCTTTGACCTCAATAACTACTCCTGTGTTTGTGTTCTCAGGCTGTGCTGACCTATTAGACAACGCGTTGTGTATGGAGAATCCACCAATGGCCCATTATGCTCCAGAGTTTGAAGATTACTATTGCCGACAGGTAAACCCCAACCTGGCATCAGCCAATCCCTGTCTGGAGGCGCTGCACAGCCAGGGCCATGGGATCCAGGGACACGGGATCCAGGGACACGGGATCCAGGGACACGGGATCCAGGGACACGGGATCCAGGGCCACGGGATCCAGGGCCACGGGATCCAGGGCCACGGGGTCCAGGGACACGGGATCCAGGGACACGGGATCCAGGGCCACGGGATCCAGGGACACGGGGTCCAGGGACACGGGATCCAGGGCCACGGGATCCAGGGCCACGGGATCCAGGGACACGGGATCCAGGGACACGGGGTCCAGGGCCACGGGATCCAGGGCCACGGGATCCAGGGCCATGGGATCCAGGGACACGGGATCCTGGGACACGGGATCCAGGGCTCCAGGGACACGGGATCCAGGGTCACGGGATCCAGGGACATGGGATCCAGGGCTCCAGGGACACGGGATCCAGGGTCACGGGATCCAGGGACACGGGATCCAGGGACACGGGATCCAGGCCCACGGGGTCCAGGGACACGGGATCCAGGGCCACGGGATCCAGGGCCACGGGGTCCAGGGACACGGGATCCAGGGCTCCAGGGACACGGGATCCAGGGTCACGGGATCCAGGGACACGGGATCCAGGGACACGGGATCCAGGGCCACGGGGTCAAGGGACACGGGATCCAGGGCCACGGGATCCAGGGCCACGGGATCCAGGGCCACGGGATCCAGGGACAGGGGATCCAGGGACACGGGATCCAGGGCCACGGGATCCAGGGACACGGGATCCAGGGACACGGGGTCCAGGGACATGGGATCCAGGGACACGGGATCCAGGGCTCCAGGGACACGGGATCCAGGGTCACGGGATCCAGGGACACGGGATCCAGGGCCACGGGATCCAGGGCCACGGGGTCCAGGGACACGGGATCCAGGGACACGGGATCCAGGGCCACGGGGTCCAGGGACACGGGATCCAGGGCCACGGGGTCCAGGGACACGGGATCCAGGGCTCCAGGGACACGGGATCCAGGGCCACGGGATCCAGGGCCACGGGCTCCAGGGACACGGGATCCAGGGCTCCAGGGACACGGGATCCAGGGTCACGGGATCCAGGGACACGGGATCCAGGGACACGGGATCCAGGGCCACGGGGTCCAGGGACACAGGATCCAGGGCCACGGGATCCAGGGCCACGGGATCCAGGGACATGGGATCCAGGGTCACTGGGATCTACGGACACAGGATCGAGGGCTATGGGATCCAGGCACACGGGATCCATTGACACGGGATCCAGGGCTCCAGGGACACTGGATCCAGGGTCACGGGATCCAGGGTCACGGGATCCAGGGACACGGGATTCAGGGACACGAGAACCAGGGACACGGGATCCAGGGACATGGTATCCAGGGTCACGGGATCCAGGGCGACGGGATCCAAGGCCACGCGCTCCAGGGCTACGGGATCAAGGGTCACGGGATCCAGGGACACGGGATTAAGGGACACGGAACCAGAGTCACGGGATCCAGGGACACAGGATCCAGGGTCACGGGACCAAGGGACACGGGATCCAGGGTCACGGGATCCAGGGACACAGGATCCAGGGACACGGGATCCAGGGTCACAAGATCCAGGGACATGGGATCCAGGGCCACGGGATCCAGGGCCACGGGATCCAGGGGCACGGGATTCAGGGACACGGGATCCAGGGACAGGGGATCCAGGGACACGGGCTCCAGGGCACGGGATCCAGGGCCACGGGATCCAGGGACATGAAATCCAGGGATACGGGAACAGGGACACGGGATCCAGGGACACGGGATCCAGGGTCACGGGATCCAGGGTCACGGGATCCAGGGACATGGGATTCAGGGACACGAGATCCAGGGACACGGGATCCAGGGCCACGGGATCCAGGGCCACGGGATCCAGGGCCACGGGATCCAGGGACACGGGATCCAGGGACACGGGATCCAGGGCCACGGGATCCAGGGTCACGGGATCCAGGGACATGGGATTCAGGGACACGGGATCCAGGGACACAGGATCCAGGGACACGGGATCCAGGGCCACGGGATCCAGGGTCACGGGATCCAGGGCCACGGGATCCAGGGACACGGGATCCAGGGACACGGGATCTAGGGTCACTGGGATCTACGGACACAGGATCGAGGGCTATGGGATCCAGGCACACGGGATCCATTGACACGGGATCCAGGGCTCCAGGGACACTGGATCCAGGGTCACGGGATCCAGGGTCACGGGATCCAGGGACACGGGATTCAGGGACACGAGAACCAGGGACACGGGATCCAGGGACATGGTATCCAGGGTCACGGGATCCAGGGCGACGGGATCCAAGGCCACGCGCTCCAGGGCTACGGGATCAAGGGTGACGGGATCCAGGGACACGGGATTAAGGGACACGGAACCAGAGTCACGGGATCCAGGGACACAGGATCCAGGGTCACGGGACCAAGGGACACGGGATCCAGGGTCACGGGATTCAGGGACACAGGATCCAGGGACACGGGATCCAGGGTCACAAGATCCAGGGACATGGGATCCAGGGTCACGGGATCCAGGGACATGGGATCCAGGGACATGGGATCCAGGGCCACGGGATCCAGGGCCACGGGATCCAGGGACAGGGGATCCAGGGACACGGGCTCCAGGGCACGGGATCCAGGGCCACGGGATCCAGGGACATGAAATCCAGGGATACGGGAACAGGGACACGGGATCCAGGGACACGGGATCCAGGGTCACGGGATCCAGGGACATGGGATTCAGGGACACGGGATCCAGGGTCACCTGATCCAGGGACACGGGATCCAGGGACACGGGATCCAGGGCCACGGGATCCAGGGACACAGGATCCAGGGACACGGGATCCAGGGTTACAGGAACAGGGACACGGGATCCAGGGACATGGGATCCAGTGTCACGGGATCCAGGGACATGGGATTCAGGGACACGGGATCCAGGGTCACCTGATCCAGGGACACGGGATCCAGGGTCACGGGATCCAGGGACACAGGATCCAGGGTCACGGGATTCAGGGACACAGGATCCAGGGACACGGGATCCTGGGTCACAAGATCCAGGGACACAGGATCCAGGGACACAGGATCCAGGGTCACAAGATCCAGAAACACGGGATCCAGGGACACGGGATCCAGGGACAGGGGATCCAGGGACACGGGATCCAGGGCCACGGGATCCAGGGACACGGGATCCAGGGACACGGGGTCCAGGGACATGGGATCCAGGGACACGGGATCCAGGGCTCCAGGGACACGGGATCCAGGGTCACGGGATCCAGGGACACGGGATCCAGGGCCACGGGATCCAGGGCCACGGGGTCCAGGGACACGGGATCCAGGGACACGGGATCCAGGGCCACGGGGTCCAGGGACACGGGATCCAGGGCCACGGGGTCCAGGGACACGGGATCCAGGGCTCCAGGGACACGGGATCCAGGGCCACGGGATCCAAGGCCACGGGCTCCAGGGACACGGGATCCAGGGCTCCAGGGACACGGGATCCAGGGTCACGGGATCTAGGGACACGGGATCCAGGGACACGGGATCCAGGGCCACGGGGTCCAGGGACACAGGATCCAGGGCCACGGGATCCAGGGCCACGGGATCCAGGGACATGGGATCCAGGGTCACTGGGATCTACGGACACAGGATCGAGGGCTATGGGATCCAGGCACACGGGATCCATTGACACGGGATCCAGGGCTCCAGGGACACTGGATCCAGGGTCACGGGATCCAGGGTCACGGGATCCAGGGACACGGGATTCAGGGACACGAGAACCAGGGACACGGGATCCAGGGACATGGTATCCAGGGTCACGGGATCCAGGGCGACGGGATCCAAGGCCACGCGCTCCAGGGCTACGGGATCAAGGGTTACGGGATCCAGGGACACGGGATTAAGGGACACGGAACCAGAGTCACGGGATCCAGGGACACAGGATCCAGGGTCACGGGACCAAGGGACACGGGATCCAGGGTCACGGGATCCAGGGACACAGGATCCAGGGACACGGGATCCAGGGTCACAAGATCCAGGGACATGGGATCCAGGGCCACGGGATCCAGGGCCACGGGATCCAGGGGCACGGGATTCAGGGACACGGGATCCAGGGACAGGGGATCCAGGGACACGGGCTCCAGGGCACGGGATCCAGGGCCACGGGATCCAGGGACATGAAATCCAGGGATACGGGAACAGGGACACGGGATCCAGGGACACGGGATCCAGGGTCACGGGATCCAGGGTCACGGGATCCAGGGACATGGGATTCAGGGACACGAGATCCAGGGACACGGGATCCAGGGCCACGGGATCCAGGGCCACGGTATCCAGGGCCACGGGATCCAGGGACACGGGATCCAGGGACACGGGATCCAGGGCCACGGGATCCAGGGTCACGGGATCCAGGGACATGGGATTCAGGGCCACGGGATCCAGGGACACAGGATCCAGGGACACGGGATCCAGGGCCACGGGATCCAGGGCCACGGGATCCAGGGCCACGGGATCCAGGGACACGGGATCCAGGGACACAGGATCCAGGGTCACTGGGATCTACGGACACAGGATCGAGGGCTATGGGATCCAGGCACACGGGATCCATTGACACGGGATCCAGGGCTCCAGGGACACTGGATCCAGGGTCACGGGATCCAGGGTCACGGGATCCAGGGACACGGGATTCAGGGACACGAGAACCAGGGACACGGGATCCAGGGACATGGTATCCAGGGTCACGGGATCCAGGGCGACGGGATCCAAGGCCACGCGCTCCACGGCTACGGGATCAAGGGTCACGGGATCCAGGGACTCGGGATTAAGGGACACGGAACCAGAGTCACGGGATCCAGGGACACAGGATCCAGGGTCACGGGACCAAGGGACACGGGATCCAGGGTCACGGGATTCAGGGACACAGGATCCAGGGACACAGGATCCAGGGTCACAAGATCCAGGGACATGGGATCCAGGGTCACGGGATCCAGGGACATGGGATCCAGGGACATGGGATCCAGGGCCACGGGATCCAGGGCCACGGGATCCAGGGACAGGGGATCCAGGGACACGGGCTCCAGGGCACGGGATCCAGGGCCACGGGATCCAGGGACATGAAATCTAGGGATACGGGAACAGGGACACGGGATCCAGGGACACGGGATCCAGGGTCACGGGATCCAGGGACATGGGATTCAGGGACACGGGATCCAGGGTCACCTGATCCAGGGACACGGGATCCAGGGACACGGGATCCATGGCCACGGGATCCAGGGACACAGGATCCAGGGACACGGGATCCAGGGATACAGGAACAGGGACACGGGATCCAGGGACATGGGATCCAGGGTCACGGGATCCAGGGACATGGGATTCAGGGACACGGGATCCAGGGTCACCTGATCCAGGGACACGGGATCCAGGGTCACGGGATCCAGGGACACAGGATCCAGGGTCACGGGATTCAGGGACACAGGATCCAGGGACACGGGATCCTGGGTCACAAGATCCAGGGACACAGGATCCAGGGACACAGGATCCAGGGTCACAAGATCCAGAAACACGGGATCCAGGGACACGGGATCCAGGGACTCGGCATCCAGGGTCACGGGATCCAGTGTCACGGAAACCAGAGACACGGGATCCAGGACCACGCGATCCAGGGACACGGGATCCAGGGACACGGGATCCAGGGCCACGGGATCCAGGGCCACGGGGTCCAGGGACACGGGATCCAGGGCTCCAGGGACATGGGATCCAGGGTCACGGGATCCAGGGACACGGGATCCAGGGACACGGGATCCAGGGCCACGGGGTCCAGGGACACGGGATCCAGGGCCACGGGATCCAGGGCCACGGGGTCCAGGGACACGGGATCCAGGGCTCCAGGGACACGGGATCCAGGGCCACGGGATCCAGGGCCACGGGGTCCAGGGACACGGGATCCAGGGCTCCAGGGACACGGGATCCAGGGTCACGGGATCCAGGGACACGGGATCCAGGGACACGGGATCCAGGGCCACGGGGTCCAGGGACACGGGATCCAGGGGCACGGGATCCAGGGCCACGGGGTCCAGGGGCACGGGATCCAGGGCTCCAGGGACACGGGATCCAGGGTCACGGGATCCAGGGACACGGGATCCAGGGACACGGGATCCAAGGCCACGGGGTTCAGGGACACAGGATCCAGGGCCACGGGATCCAGGGCCACGGGATCCAGGGCCACGGGATCCAGGGACACGGGATCCAGGGACACGGGATCCAGGGCCACGGGATCCAGGGACACGGGATCCAAGGCCACGGGATCCAGGGACATGAGATCCAGGGACAATGGATCCAGGGACATGGGATCCAGGGTCACTGGGATCTACGGACACAGGATCGAGGGCTATGGGATCCAGGCACACAGGATCCATTGACACGGGATCCAGGGCTCCAGGGACACTGGATCCAGGGTCACGGGATCCAGGGTCACGGGATCCAGGGACACGGGATTCAGGGACACGAGAACCAGGGACACGGGATCCAGGGACATGGTATCCAGGGTCACGGGATCCAGGGCGACGGGATCCAAGGCCACGCGCTCCAGGGCTACGGGATCAAGGGTCACGGGATCCAGGGACACGGGATTAAGGGACACGGAACCAGAGTCACGGGATCCAGGGACACAGGATCCAGGGTCACGGGACCAAGGGACACGGGATCCAGGGTCACGGGATTCAGGGACACAGGATCCAGGGACACGGGATCCAGGGTCACAAGATCCAGGGACATGGGATCCAGGGTCACGGGATCCAGGGACATGGGATCCAGGGACATGGGATCCAGGGCCACGGGATCCAGGGCCACGGGATCCAGGGGCACGGGATTCAGGGACACGGGATCCAGGGACAGGGGATCCAGGGACACGGGCTCCAGGGCACGGGATCCAGGGCCACGGGATCCAGGGACATGAAATCCAGGGATACGGGAACAGGGACACGGGATCCAGGGACACGGGATCCAGGGTCACGGGATCCAGGGACATGGGATTCAGGGACACGGGATCCAGGGTCACCTGATCCAGGGACACGGGATCCAGGGACACGGGATCCAGGGCCACGGGATCCAGGGACACAGGATCCAGGGACACGGGATCCAGGGATACAGGAACAGGGACACGGGATCCAGGGACATGGGATCCAGGGTCACGGGATCCAGGGACATGGCATTCAGGGACACGGGATCCAGGGTCACCTGATCCAGGGACACGGGATCCAGGGTCACGGGATCCAGGGACACAGGGTCCAGGGTCACGGGATTCAGGGACACAGGATCCAGGGACACGGGATCCTGGGTCACAAGATCCAGGGACACAGGATCCAGGGACACAGGATCCAGGGTCACAAGATCCAGAAACACGGGATCCAGGGACACGGGATCCAGGGACTCGGCATCCAGGGTCACGGGATCCAGTGTCACGGAAACCAGAGACACGGGATCCAGGACCACGCGATCCAGGGACACGGGATCCAGGGTCACGGGATCCAGGGACACAGGATCCAAGGTCACAGAATTCCGGAACACAGGATCCAGGGACACGGGATCCAGGGACTCGGCATCCAAGGTCACGGGATCCAGTGTCATGGGAACCAGGGACACGGGAACCAGGGACACGCGATCCAGGAACACGGGATCCAGGGTCACAAGATCCAGGGACACGGGATCCAGGACCACGCGATCCAGGGACACGGGATCCACGGTCATGGGGTCCAGAGTCACGGGATCCAGGGACACGGGAACCATGGACACGGGATCCAGGGATACGGGAACAGGGACACGGGATCCAGGGACATGGGATCCAGGGTCACGGGATCCAGGGCCACAGGATCCAGGGGCACAGGATCCAGGGTCACCTGATCCAGGGACACAGGATACAGGGCCACGGGATCCAGGGACACGGGATCCAGGGACACGGGATCCAGGGATACAGGAACAGGGACTCGGGATCCAGGAACACGGGATCCAGGGACATGGGATTCAGGGACACGGGATCCAGGGTCACCTGATCCAGGGACACGGGATCCAGGGTCACGGGATCCAGGGACACAGGATCCAGGGTCACCGGATCCAGGGACACGGGATCCAGGGCCACGGGATCCAGGGACACGTGATCCAGGGATACAGGAACAGGGACACGGGATCCAGGATCCAGGGTCACGGGATCCAGGGACATGGGATCCAGGGACATGGGATTCAGGGACACGGGATCCAGGGTCACCTGATCCAGGGACACGGGATCCAGGGACACAGGATCCAGGGTCTCGGGATTCAGGGACACAGGATCCAGGGACACGGGATCCAGGGTCACAAGATCCAGAACACGGGATCCAGGGACACGGGATCCAGGGACACAGGATCCAGGGTCACAAGATCCAGGAACACAGGATCCAGGGACACGGAATCCAGGGACACGGGATCCAGGGACACGCGATCCAGGGACATGGGATCCAGGGTCACGGGATCCAGGGACACAGGATCCAGGGATACGGGATCCAGGGTCACAAGATCCAGGGACACGGGATCCAGGGTCACGGGATCCAGGGACACAGGATCCAGGGTCACAAGATCCAGGGACACGGGATCCAGTGTCACGGGATCCAGGGACACAGGATCCAAGGTCACAAGATCCAGGAACTCAGGATCTAGGGACACGGGATCCAGGGACACGGGATCCAGGACCATGTGATCCAGGGACACGGGATCCAGGGTCACGGGATCCAGGGGCACAGGATCCAGGGACACGGGATCCAGGGTCACAAGATCCAGGGACACGGGATCCAGGACACGGGCTCCAGTGCCACGGGATCCAGGGCCATGGGATCCAGGGACACGGGATCCAGGGCCACGGGATCCAGGGCCACGGGATCCAGGGCCACGGGATCCAGGGACACGGGATCCAGGGACACGGGATCCAGGGCCACGGGATCCAGGGACACGGGGTCCAGGGACACGGGATCCAGGGCCACGGGATCCAGGGCCACGGGATCCAGGGACACGGGATCCAGGGACACGGGGTCCAGGGACACGGGATCCAGGGCTCCAGGGCCACGGGATCCAGGGCCACGGGATCCAGGGCCATGGGATCCAGGGACACGGGATCCAGGGACACGGGATCCAGGGCTCCAGGGACACGGGATCCAGGGTCACGGGATCCAGGGACACGGGATCCAGGGCTCCAGGGACACGGGATCCAGGGTCACGGGATCCAGGGACACGGGATCCAGGGACACGGGATCCAGGGCCACGGGGTCCAGGGACACGGGATCCAGGGCCACGGGATCCAGGGCCACGGGGTCCAGGGACACGGGATCCAGGGCTCCAGGGACACGGGATCCAGGGTCACGGGATCCAGGGACACGGGATCCAGGGACACGGGATCCAGGGCCACGGGGTCAAGGGACACGGGATCCAGGGCCACGGGATCCAGGGCCACGGGATCCAGGGCCACGGGATCCAGGGCCACGGGATCCAGGGACAGGGGATCCAGGGACACGGGATCCAGGGCCACGGGATCCAGGGACACGGGATCCAGGGACACGGGGTCCAGGGACATGGGATCCAGGGACACGGGATCCAGGGCTCCAGGGACACGGGATCCAGGGTCACGGGATCCAGGGACACGGGATCCAGGGCCACGGGATCCAGGGCCACGGGGTCCAGGGACACGGGATCCAGGGACACGGGATCCAGGGCCACGGGGTCCAGGGACACGGGATCCAGGGCCATGGGGTCCAGGGACACGGGATCCAGGGCTCCAGGGACACGGGATCCAGGGCCACGGGATCCAGGGCCACGGGGTCCAGGGACACGGGATCCAGGGCTCCAGGGACATGGGATCCAGGGTCACGGGATCCAGGGACACGGGATCCAGGGACACGGGATCCAGGGCCACGGGGTCCAGGGACACAGGATCCAGGGACACAGGAACCAGGGCCACGGGATCCAGGGCCACGGGATCCAGGGACATGGGATCCAGGGTCACTGGGATCTACGGACACAGGATCGAGGGCTATGGGATCCAGGCACACGGGATCCAGGGACACGGGATCCAGGGCCACGGGGTCCAGGGACACAGGATCCAGGGCCACGGGATCCATTGACACGGGATCCAGGGCTCCAGGGACACTGGATCCAGGGTCACGGGATCCAGGGTCACGGGATCCAGGGACACGGGATTCAGGGACACGAGAACCAGGGACACGGGATCCAGGGACATGGTATCCAGGGTCACGGGATCCAGGGCGACGGGATCCAAGGCCACGCGCTCCAGGGCTACGGGATCAAGGGTCACGGGATCCAGGGACACGGGATTAAGGGACACGGAACCAGAGTCACGGGATCCAGGGACACAGGATCCAGGGTCACGGGACCAAGGGACACGGGATCCAGGGTCACGGGATCCAGGGACACAGGATCCAGGGACACGGG
Organism: Scyliorhinus torazame; assembly: GCF_047496885.1. Taxonomy (NCBI): domain Eukaryota; kingdom Metazoa; phylum Chordata; class Chondrichthyes; order Carcharhiniformes; family Scyliorhinidae; genus Scyliorhinus; species Scyliorhinus torazame. The sequence goes on from NC_092724.1 coordinate 169,105,490, forward strand.
ATCCAGGGTCACAAGATCCAGGGACATGGGATCCAGGGCCACGGGATCCAGGGCCACGGGATCCAGGGGCACGGGATTCAGGGACACGGGATCCAGGGACAGGGGATCCAGGGACACGGGCTCCAGGGCACGGGATCCAGGGCCACGGGATCCAGGGACATGAAATCCAGGGATACGGGAACAGGGACACGGGATCCAGGGACACGGGATCCAGGGTCACGGGATCCAGGGTCATGGGATCCAGGGACATGGGATTCAGGGACATGAGATCCAGGGACACGAGATCCAGGGCCACGGGATCCAGGGCCACGGGATCCAGGGACACGGGATCCAGGGACACGGGATCCAGGGCCACGGGATCCAGGGTCACGGGATCCAGGGACATGGGATTCAGGGACACGGGATCCAGGGACACAGGATCCAGGGACACGGGATCCAGGGCCACGGGATCCAGGGCCACGGGATCCAGGGCCACGGGATCCAGGGACACGGGATCCAGGGACACGGGATCCAGGGTCACTGGGATCTACGGACACAGGATCGAGGGCTATGGGATCCAGGCACACGGGATCCATTGACACGGGATCCAGGGCTCCAGGGACACTGGATCCAGGGTCACGGGATCCAGGGTCACGGGATCCAGGGACACGGGATTCAGGGACACGAGAACCAGGGACACGGGATCCAGGGACATGGTATCCAGGGTCACGGGATCCAGGGCGACGGGATCCAAGGCCACGCGCTCCAGGGCTACGGGATCAAGGGTCACGGGATCCAGGGACACGGGATTAAGGGACACGGAACCAGAGTCACGGGATCCAGGGACACAGGATCCAGGGTCACGGGACCAAGGGACACGGGATCCAGGGTCACGGGATTCAGGGACACAGGATCCAGGGACACGGGATCCAGGGTCACAAGATCCAGGGACATGGGATCCAGGGTCACGGGATCCAGGGACATGGGATCCAGGGACATGGGATCCAGGGCCACGGGATCCAGGGCCACGGGATCCAGGGACAGGGGATCCAGGGACACGGGCTCCAGGGCACGGGATCCAGGGCCACGGGATCCAGGGACATGAAATCCAGGGATACGGGAACAGGGACACGGGATCCAGGGACACGGGATCCAGGGTCATGGGATCCAGGGACATGGGATTCAGGGACACGGGATCCAGGGTCACCTGATCCAGGGACACGGGATCCAGGGACACGGGATCCAGGGCCACGGGATCCAGGGACACGGGATCCAGGGACACGGGATCCAGGGATACAGGAACAGGGACACGGGATCCAGGGACATGGGATCCAGGGTCACGGGATCCAGGGACATGGGATTCAGGGACACGGGATCCAGGGTCACCTGATCCAGGGACACGGGATCCAGGGTCACGGGATCCAGGGACACAGGATCCAGGGTCACGGGATTCAGGGACACAGGATCCAGGGACACGGGATCCTGGGTCACAAGATCCAGGGACACAGGATCCAGGGACACAGGATCCAGGGTCACAAGATCCAGAAACACGGGATCCAGGGACACGGGATCCAGGGACTCGGCATCCAGGGTCACGGGATCCAGTGTCACGGAAACCAGAGACACGGGATCCAGGACCACGCGATCCAGGGACACGGGATCCAGGGTCACGGGATCCAGGGACACAGGATCCAAGGTCACAGAATTCCGGAACACAGGATCCAGGGACACGGGATCCAGGGACTCGGCATCCAGGGTCACGGGATCCAGTGTCACGGAAACCAGAGACACGGGATCCAGGACCACGCGATCCAGGGACACGGGATCCAGGGTCAGGGGATCCAGGGTCACGGGATCCAGGGACACGGGATCCAGGGACACGGGATCCAGGGCCACGGGGTCAAGGGACACGGGATCCAGGGCCACGGGATCCAGGGCCACGGGATCCAGGGCCACGGGATCCAGGGACACGGGATCCAGGGACACGGGATCCAGGGCCACGGGATCCAGGGCCACGGGGTCCAGGGACACGGGATCCAGAGCTCCAGGGACATGGGATACTGGGTCACGGGATCCAGGGACACGGGATCCAGGGCCACGGGGTCCAGGGACACGGGATCCAGGGCCACGGGATCCAGGGCCACGGGGTCCAGGGACACAGGATCCAGGGCTCCAGGGACACGGGATCCAGGGCCACGGGATCCAGGGCCACGGGGTCCAGGGACACGGGATCCAGGGCTCCAGGGACACGGGATCGAGGGTCACGGGATCCAGGGACACGGGATCCAGGGACACGGGATCCAGGGCCACGGGGTCCAGGGACACGGGATCCAGGGCCACGGAATCCAGGGCCACGGGGTCCAGGGGCACGGGATCCAGGGCTCCAGGGACACGGGATCCAGGGTCACGGGATCCAGGGACACGGGATCCAGGGACACGGGATCCAAGGCCACGGGGTCCAGGGACACAGGATCCAGGGCCACAGGATCCAGGGCCACGGGATCCAGGGCCACGGGATCCAGGGACACGGGATCCAGGGACACGGGATCCAGGGCCACGGGATCCAGGGACACGGGATCCAAGGCCACGGGATCCAGGGACATGAGATCCAGGGACAATGGATCCAGGGACATGGGACCCAGGGTCACTGGGATCTACGGACACAGGATCGAGGGCTATGGGATCCAGGCACACGGGATCCATTGACACGGGATCCAGGGCTCCAGGGACACGGGATCCAGGACCACGCGATCCAGGGACACGGGATCCAGGGTCACGGGATCCAGGGACACAGGATCCAAGGTCACAGAATTCCGGAACACAGGATCCAGGGACACGGGATCCAGGGACTCGGCATCCAAGGTCACGGGATCCAGTGTCATGGGAACCAGGGACACGGGAACCAGGGACACGCGATCCAGGAACACGGGATCCAGGGTCACAAGATCCAGGGACACGGGATCCAGGACCACGCGATCCAGGGACACGGGAACCATGGACACGGGATCCAGGGATACGGGAACAGGGACACGGGATCCAGGGACATGGGATCCAGGGTCACGGGATCCAGGGCCACAGGATCCAGGGGCACGGGATCCAGGGTCACCTGATCCAGGGACACAGGATCCAGGGCCACGGGATCCAGGGACACGGGATCCAGGGACACGGGATCCAGGGATACAGGAACAGGGACTCGGGATCCAGGAACACGGGATCCAGGGACATGGGATTCAGGGACACGGGATCCAGGGTCACCTGATCCAGGGACACGGGATCCAGGGTCACGGGATCCAGGGACACAGGATCCAGGGTCACCGGATCCAGGGACACGGGATCCAGGGCCACGGGATCCAGGGACACGTGATCCAGGGATACAGGAACAGGGACACGGGATCCAGGGACACGGGATCCAGGGTCACGGGATCCAGGGACATGGGATCCAGGGACATGGGATTCAGGGACACGGGATCCAGGGTCACCTGATCCAGGGACACGGGATCCAGGGACACAGGATCCAGGGTCACGGGATTCAGGGACACAGGATCCAGGGACACGGGATCCAGGGTCACAAGATCCAGAACACGGGATCCAGGGACACGGGATCCAGGGACACAGGATCCAGGGTCACAAGATCCAGGAACACAGGATCCAGGGACACGGAATCCAGGGACACGGGATCCAGGGACACGCGATCCAGGGACATGGGATCCAGGGTCACGGGATCCAGGGACACAGGATCCAGGGACACGGGATCCAGGGTCACAAGATCCAGGGACACGGGATCCAGGGTCACGGGATCCAGGGACACAGGATCCAGGGTCACAAGATCCAGGGACACGGGATCCAGTGTCACGGGATCCAGGGACACAGGATCCAAGGTCACAAGATCCAGGAACTCAGGATCTAGGGACACGGGATCCAGGGACACGGGATCCAGGACCACGGGATCCAGGGACACGGGATCCAGGGTCACGGGATCCAGGGACACAGGATCCAGGGACACGGGATCCAGGGTCACAAGATCCAGGGACACGGGATCCAGGACACGGGCTCCAGGGCCACGGGATCCAGGGCCACGGGATCCAGGGACACGGGATCCAGGGCCACGGGATCCAGGGCCACGGGATCCAGGGCCACGGGGTCCAGGGACACGGGATCCAGGGCCACGGGATCCAGGGACACGGGGTCCAGGGACACGGGATCCAGGGCCACGGGATCCAGGGACACGGGATCCAGGGCCACGGGATCCAGGGCCACGGGATCCAGGGCCACGGGGTCCAGGGACACGGGATCCAGGGCCACGGGATCCAGGGACACGGAGTCCAGGGACACGGGATCCAGGGCCACGGGATCCAGGGCCACGGGATCCAGGGACACGGGATCCAGGGACACGGGGTCCAGGGACACGGGATCCAGGGCTCCAGGGCCACGGGATCCAGGGCCATGGGATCCAGGGCCATGGGATCCAGGGACACGGCATCCAGGGACACGGGATCCAGGGCTCCAGGGACACGGGATCCAGGGTCACGGGATCCAGGGACACGGGATCCAGGGACACGGGATCCAGGGCCACGGGGTCCAGGGACACGGGATCCAGGGCCACGGGATCCAGGGCCACGGGGTCCAGGGACACGGGATCCAGGGCTCCAGGGACACGGGATCCAGGGTCACGGGATCCAGGGACACGGGATCCAGGGACACGGGATCCAGGGCCACGGGGTCAAGGGACACGGGATCCAGGGCCACGGGATCCAGGGCCACGGGATCCAGGGCCACGGGATCCAGGGACACGGGATCCAGGGACACGGGATCCAGGGCCACGGGATCCAGGGCCACGGGGTCCAGGGACACGGGATCCAGGGCTCCAGGGACATGGGATCCAGGGTCACGGGATCCAGGGACACGGGATCCAGGGACACGGGATCCAGGGTCACGGGGTCCAGGGACACGGGATCCAGGGCCACGGGGTCCAGGGACACGGGATCCAGGGCTCCAGGGACACGGGATCCAGGGCCACGGGATCCAGGGCCACGGGGTCCAAGGACACGGGATCCAGGGCTCCAGGGACACGGGATCCAGGGTCACGGGATCCAGGGACATGGGATCCAGGGACACGGGATCCAGGGCCACGGGGTCCAGGGACACGGGATCCAGGGCCACGGGATCCAGGGCCACGGGGTCCAGGGGCACGGGATCCACGGCTCCAGGGACACGGGATCCAGGGTCACGGGAACCAGGGACACGGGATCCAGGGACACGGGATCCAGGGCCACGGGGTCCAGGGACACAGGATCCAGGGCCACGGGATCCAGGGCCACGGGATCCAGGGCCACAGGATCCAGGGCCACGGGGTCAAGGGACACGGGATCCAGGGCCACGGGATCCAGGGCCACGGGATCCAGGGCCACGGGATCCAGGGACACGGGATCCAGGGACACGGGATCCAGGGCCACGGGATCCAGGGCCACGGGGTCCAGGGACACGGGATCCAGGGCTCCAGGGACATGGGATCCAGGGTCACGGGATCCAGGGACACGGGATCCAGGGACACGGGATCCAGGGTCACGGGGTCCAGGGACACGGGATCCAGGGCCACGGGGTCCAGGGACACGGGATCCAGGGCTCCAGGGACACGGGATCCAGGGCCACGGGATCCAGGGCCACGGGGTCCAAGGACACGGGATCCAGGGCTCCAGGGACACGGGATCCAGGGTCACGGGATCCAGGGACATGGGATCCAGGGACACGGGATCCAGGGCCACGGGGTCCAGGGACACGGGATCCAGGGCCACGGGATCCAGGGCCACGGGGTCCAGGGGCACGGGATCCACGGCTCCAGGGACACGGGATCCAGGGTCACGGGAACCAGGGACACGGGATCCAGGGACACGGGATCCAGGGCCACGGGGTCCAGGGACACAGGATCCAGGGCCACGGGATCCAGGGCCACGGGATCCAGGGCCACAGGATCCAGGGACACGGGATCCAGGGACACGGGATCCAGGGCCACGGGATCCAGGGACACGGGATCCAAGGCCACGGGATCCAGGGACATGAGATCCAGGGACAATGGATCCAGGGACATGGGATCCAGGGTCACTGGGATCTACGGACACAGGATCGAGGGCTATGGGATCCAGGCACACGGGATCCATTGACACGGGATCCAGGGCTCCAGGGACACTGGATCCAGGGTCACGGGATCCAGGGTCACGGGATCCAGGGACACGGGATTCAGGGACACGAGAACCAGGGACACGGGATCCAGGGACATGGTATCCAGGGTCACGGGATCCAGGGCGACGGGATCCAAGGCCACGCGCTCCAGGGCTACGGGATCAAGGGTCACGGGATCCAGGGACACGGGATTAAGGGACACGGAACCAGAGTCACGGGATCCAGGGACACAGGATCCAGGGTCACGGGACCAAGGGACACGGGATCCAGGGTCGCGGGATTCAGGTACACAGGATCCAGGGACACGGGATCCAGGGTCACAAGATCCAGGGACATGGGATCCAGGGTCACGGGATCCAGGGACATGGGATCCAGGGACATGGGATCCAGGGCCACGGGATCCAGGGGCATGAAATCCAGGGATACGGGAACAGGGACACGGGATCCAGGGACACGGGATCCAGGGTCACGGGATCCAGGGACATGGGATTCAGGGACACGGGATCCAGGGTCACATGATCCAGGGACACGGGATCCAGGCACACGGGATCCAGGGCCACGGGATCCAGGGACACAGGATCCAGGGACACGGGCTCCAGGGCCACGGGATCCAGGGCCACGGGAACAGGGACACGGGATTCAGGGACACGGGATCCAGGGACAGGGGATCCAGGGACACGGGCTCCAGGGCACGGGATCCAGTGCCACGGGATCCAGGGACATGAAATCCAGGGATACGGGAACAGGGACACGGGATCCAGGGACACGGGATCCAGGGTCACGGGATCCAGGGACATGGGATTCAGGGACACGGGATCCAGGGTCACCTGATCCAGGGACACGGGATCCAGGGACACGGGATCCAGGGCCACGGGATCCAGGGACACAGGATCCAGGGACACGGGATCCAGGGATACAGGAACGGGGACACGGGATCCAGGGACATGGGATCCAGGGTCACGGGATCCAGGGACATGGGATTCAGGGACACGGGATCCAGGGTCACCTGATCCAGGGACACGGGATCCAGGGTCACGGGATCCAGGGACACAGGATCCAGGGTCACGGGATTCAGGGACACAGGATCCAGGGACACGGGATCCTGGGTCACAAGATCCAGGGACACAGGATCCAGGGACACAGGATCCAGGGTCACAAGATCCAGAAACACGGGATCCAGGGACACGGGATCCAGGGACTCGGCATCCAGGGTCACGGGATCCAGTGTCACGGAAACCAGAGACACGGGATCCAGGACCACGCGATCCAGGGACACGGGATCCAGGGTCACGGGATCCAGGGACACAGGATCCAAGGTCACAGAATTCCGGAACACAGGATCCAGGGACACGGGATCCAGGGACTCGGCATCCAGGGTCACGGGATCCAGTGTCACGGAAACCAGAGACACGGGATCCAGGACCACGCGATCCAGGGACACGGGATCCAGGGTCACGGGATCCAGGGTCACGGGATCCAGGGACACGGGATCCAGGGACACGGGATCCAGGGCCACGGGGTCAAGGGACACGGGATCCAGGGCCACGGGATCCAGGGCCACGGGATCCAGGGACACGGGATCCAGGGACACGGGATCCAGGGCCACGGGATCCAGGGCCACGGGGTCCAGGGACACGGGATCCAGGGACATGGGATCCAGGGTCACGGGATCCAGGGACACGGGATCCAGGGACACGGGATCCAGGGCCACAGGGTCCAGGGACACGGGATCCAGGGCCACGGGGTCCAGGGCCACGGGGTCCAGGGACACGGGATCCAGGGCTCCAGGGACACGGGATCCAGGGCCACTGGATCCAGGGCCACGGGATCCAGGGCCACGGGGTCCAGGGCTCCAGGGACACGGGATCCAGGGTCACGGGATCCAGGGACACGGGATCCACGGACACGGGATCCAGGGCCACGGGGTCCAGGGACACGGGATCCAGGGCCACGGGATCCAGGGCCATGGGGTCCAGGGGCACGGGATCCAGGGCTCCAGGGACACGGGATCCAGGGTCACGGGATCCAGGGACACGGGATCCAGGGACACGGGATCCAGGGCCACGGGGTCCAGGGACACAGGATCCAGGGCCACGGGATCCAGGGCCACGGGATCCAGGGCCACGGGATCCAGGGACACGGGATACAGGGACACGGGATCGAGGGCCACGGGATCCAGGGACACGGGATCCAAGGCCACGGGATCCAGGGACATGAGATCCAGGGACAATGGATCCAGGGACATGGGATCCAGGGTCACTGGGATCTACGGACACAGGATCGAGTGCTATGGGATCCAGGCACACGGGATCCATTGACACGGGATCCAGGGCTCCAGGGACACTGGATCCAGGGTCACGGGATCCAGGGTCACGGGATCCAGGGACACGGGATTCAGGGACACGAGAACCAGGGACACGGGATCCAGGGACATGGTATCCAGGGTCACGGGATCCAGGGCGACGGGATCCAAGGCCACGCGCTCCAGGGCTACGGGATCAAGGGTCACGGGATCCAGGGACACGGGATTAAGGGACACGGAACCAGAGTCACGGGATCCAGGGACACAGGATCCAGGGTCACGGGACCAAGGGACACGGGATCCAGGGTCACGGGATTCAGGGACACAGGATCCAGGGACACGGGATCCAGGGACACGGGCTCCAGGGCACGGGATCCAGGGCCATGGGATCCAGGGACATGGGATCCAGGGCCACGGGATCCAGGGCCACGGGATCCAGGGGCACGGGATTCAGGGACACGGGATCCAGGGACAGGGGATCCAGGGACACGGGCTCCAGGGCACGGGATCCAGGGCCACGGGATCCAGGGACATGAAATCCAGGGATACGGGAACAGGGACACGGGATCCAGGGACATGGGATCCAGGGTCACGGGATCCAGGGACATGGGATTCAGGGACACGGGATCCAGGGTCACCTGATCCAGGGACACGGGATCCAGGGTCACGGGATCCAGGGACACAGGATCCAGGGTCACGGGATTCAGGGACACAGGATCCAGGGACACGGGATCCTGGGTCACAAGATCCAGGGACACAGGATCCAGGGACACAGGATCCAGGGTCACAAGATCCAGAAACACGGGATCCAGGGACACGGGATCCAGGGACTCGGCATCCAGGGTCACGGGATCCAGTGTCACGGAAACCAGAGACACGGGATCCAGGACCACGCGATCCAGGGACACGGGATCCAGGGTCACGGGATCCAGGGACACAGGATCCAAGGTCACAGAATTCCGGAACACAGGATCCAGGGACACGGGATCCAGGGACTCGGCATCCAAGGTCACGGGATCCAGTGTCATGGGAACCAGGGACACGGGAACCAGGGACACGCGATCCAGGAACACGGGATCCAGGGTCACAAGATCCAGGGACACGGGATCCAGGACCACGCGATCCAGGGACATGGGATCCACGGTCATGGGGTCCAGAGTCACGGGATCCAGGGACACGGGAACCATGGACACGGGATCCAGGGATACGGGAACAGGGACACGGGATCCAGGGACATGGGATCCAGGGTCACGGGATCCAGGGCCACAGGATCCAGGGGCACGGGATCCAGGGTCACCTGATCCAGGGACACAGGATCCAGGGCCACGGGATCCAGGGACACGGGATCCAGGGACACGGGATCCAGGGACACGGGATCCAGGGATACAGGAACAGGGACTCGGGATCCAGGAACACGGGATCCAGGGACATGGGATTCAGGGACACGGGATCCAGGGTCACCTGATCCAGGGACACAGGATCCAGGGTCACGGGATCCAGGGACACAGGATCCAGGGTCACCGGATCCAGGGACACGAGATCCAGGGCCACGGGATCCAGGGACACGTGATCCAGGGATACAGGAACAGGGACACGGGATCCAGGGACACGGGATCCAGGGTCACGGGATCCAGGGACATGGGATCCAGGGACATGGGATTCAGGGACATGGGATCCAGGGTCACCTGATCCAGGGACACGGGATCCAGGGACACAGGATCCAGGGACACAGGATCCAGGGTCACAAGATCCAGAACACGGGATCCAGGGACACGGGATCCAGGGACACAGGATCCAGGGTCACAAGATCCAGGAACACAGGATCCAGGGACACGGAACCCAGGGACACGGGATCCAGGGACACGCGATCCAGGGACATGGGATCCAGGGTCACGGGATCCAGGGACACAGGATCCAGGGACACGGGATCCAGGGTCACAAGATCCAGGGACACGGGATCCAGGGTCACGGGATCCAGGGACACAGGATCCAGGGTCACAAGATCCAGGGACACGGGATCCAGTGTCACGGGATCCAGGGACACAGGATCCAAGGTCACAAGATCCAGGAACTCAGGATCTAGGGACACGGGATCCAGGGACACGGGATCCAGGACCACGTGATCCAGGGACACGGGATCCAGGGTCACGGGATCCAGGGTCACGGGATCCAGGGACACGGGATCCAGGACACGGGATCCAGGACCACGCGATCCAGGACCACGCGATCCAGGGACACGGGATCCAGGACACGGGATCCAGGACCACGCGATCCAGGGACACGGGATCCAGGGTCATGGGTTCTGGAAGGCTCAGTGCCGCCGGGCTCGGTGCAGCCCCTCCCCCAGTCAGCCCCTCCCTCCAAGTCAGCCCCTCCCCCTCTCCCAGTTAGTCCCTCCCCCAATTAGCCCCTCCCCCAGTCAGCCCCTCCCCCAGTCAGCGCCTCCCTCCAAGTCAGCCCCTCCCCCTCCCCCTGTTAGCCCCTCCCCTGTTAGCCCCTCCCCCAGTCAGCCCCTCCCCCAGTCAGCCCCTCCACCAGTCAGCGCCTCCCTCCCAGCCAGCCCCTTCCTCTCTCCCAGTCAGCCCCTCAGGGGGTGGGGAGAGGGGGTGGGGGGAGGGGCTGGGAGAGGGGTTGGGGGGGGTGGGGAGAGGGGGTGGGGAGAGGAGGGGGTGTGGAGAGCGTGGGGAGAGGGGGTGGGGAGAGGAGGGGGTGTGGAGAGGGTGTGGAGAGGGTGGGGAGAGGGGGTGGGGAGAGGGTGCGGAGAGGGGGTGGGGAGAGGAGGGGGTGGGGAGAGGGGGTGGGGAGAGGCGGGAGTGTGGAGAGGGTGTGGAGAGAGTGTGGGGAGGGGGTGGGGAGAGGGGGTGGGGAGAGGGGGTGGAGAGAGGAGGGGGTGGGGAGAGGGGGCTGGGAGAGGGTGGGGAGAGGGGGTGGGGAGAGGGGGTGGAGAGAGGAGGGGGTGTGGAGAGCGTGGGGAGAGGGGGTGGGGAGAGGAGGGGGAGAGGAGGGGGTGTGGAGAGGGTGTGGAGAGAGTGTGGGGAGGGGGTGGGGAGAGGGGGCTGGGAGAGGGTGGGGAGAGGGGGTGGGGAGAGGGGGTGGAGAGAGGAGGGGGTGTGGAGAGCGTGGGGAGAGGGGGTGGGGAGAGGAGGGGGAGAGGAGGGGGTGTGGAGAGGGGGTGGGGAGAGGAGGGTGTGTGGAGAGGGTGGGGAGAGGGTGGGGAGAGAGGGTGGGGAGAGGGTGGGGAGAGGGGGTGGGGAGAGGAGGGGGTGGGGAGATGGTGGGGGAGGGGTGGGGAGAGGGGATGGGGAGATGGTGGGGGAGGGGGTGGGGAGAAGGGGTGGGGAGAGGAGGGGGTGGGGAGATGGTGGGGAGAGGGGGTGGGGTGAGGGTGTGGAGAGGGGTGGGGAGAGGGTGTGGAGAGGGTGGGGAGAGGGGGTGTGGAGAGGGTGGGGGAGGGGGTGGGGAGAGGGGGTGGGGAGAGGAGGGGGTGGGGAGATGGTGGGGGAGGGGGTGGGGAGAGGGGGTGGGGAGAGGGTGGAGTGGGGTGGGGAGAGGGTGTGGAGAGAGGAGGGAGTGTGGAGAGGAGGGTGTGTGGAGAGGGTGGGGAGGGGGAGTGGGGAGAGGAGGGGGTGGGGAGATGGTGGGGGAGGGGATGGGGAGAGGGTGGGGGGAGAGGAGGGGGTGGGGAGATGGTGGGGGAGGGGGGACGGGGTGGGAGGTTTGTTGAGTGAATAGTGAATCATGGTGTGGGGATTATTGACGTATTGAAGAGGCGGGAGATTTAATCGAGTCGGTTACATATCCGAGGAGTTTGGATTGATTGTGAAATGAAAATCGCTTATTGTCATAAGTCGGCTTCAATGAAGTTACTGTGAAAAGCCCCTAGTCGCCACATAACAGCCTCCCCGAACAGGCGCCGGAATGTGGCGACTAGGGGCTTTTCACAGTAACTTCATTGAAGCCGACTTGTGACAATAAGCGATTTTCACTTCATTTCATTTTTCATCGCGGCGCCTGTTCGGGGAGGCCGGTACGGGAATCGAACCGTGCTGCTGGCCTGCCTTGGTCTGCTTTCAAAGCCAGCGATTTAGCCCAGTGTGCTAAACCAGCCCCTGATGTGATGGTGAGAGTTTGTTCTGTGTGATTGTGAGTGTCAGGGAGCAGTGGTCAGTGCGGATATGTCCAGTGGAGTTGGTTGCAATGGGAAACATCGGGGCCAGAGGTGTTGCTGTTGGGGGTTCCAGCGAGGGAGATTATTGAGGATCAGGAGCAGACTCCCATCTCTGTGAGGCTGCCTGTTGTGCTGTGAAAGTGTGAGACTAGAATTAATAATAATAATCTTTATTATTGTCACAAGTAGGCTTACATTAACACTACAATAAAATTACTGTGAAAAGCCCCTAGTCGCCACATTCCGGCGCCTGTTCGGGTACACAGAGGGAGAATTCAGAATGTCCAATTCACCCAACAGCACGTCTTTGGACTGTGGGAGGAAACCGGAGCACCCGGAGGAAACCCACGCAGACACAGTGACCCAGCCGGGAATCAAACCTGGGACCCTGGCGCTGTGATGCTAGCCACTGTGCTACATTAGCAAAGGGTTTAGGTGCAATGGAATATCCAGTTTGGATTGAGTGAGTGGTTTGAAACTTGTTGCTGTGAGTGAGTTTGCTGCTGTCGGACAGTGCAGAATGGTGTCTGGGATGGAGCCGTCAGCTGTTGTCTCGCACACTCAGTGCAGACAGGGGGAGGGGCGCTCTCCCCACAGCGGATTGTGTGAAATGTAGGAGTTGGTGTGGTGGAGAACTCCCAGGATTCTGCTGTTTCTTCCCATTCACAGCGAACAATGGGTTCACTGTGTACAGAGTCCAGACCCAAACCCAGCCTGGAGACTGCTTCACACAGCCACAGGAACAACTGCTGAATCCCGCACCGTTCCTGCAAACATAGGGTCGCTGCTCAAAGACAGGCATCTGTTTCTGTCGATCACTAACCGCTGACCACTGACCATCCAGCACTGACCACTGACCAAAGCTCGAAAGAGCAGCAGGAGAATGATTCCCACTCGATCAGCGCTCGACAATGCATCATTTCAACAAACGTTTCCTTTCACTCTCAGCGGAGCGACTGATTAAACTTGGAACTGGCAAGTTAACCTGCTTCTGGTCTCGGTGGTTAGTGTCATTAGTTAACCTGCTTCTGGTCTCGGTGGTTAGTGTCTCTAGTTAACCTGCTTCTGGTCTCGGTGGTTAGTGTCATTAGTTAACCTGCTACTGGTCTTGGTGGTTAGTGTCTCTAGTTAACCTGCACCTAGTCTCGGTGGTTAGTGTCTCTAGTTAACCTGCTACTGGTCTTGGCGGTTCGTGTCTCTAGTTAACCTGCTACTGGTCTTGGTGGTTAGTGTCTCTAGTTAACCTGCACCTAGTCTCGGTGGTTAGTGTCTCTAGTTAACCTGCTACTGGTCTCGGTGGTTAGTGTCATTAGTTAACCTGCTTCTGGTCTCGGTGGTTAGTGTCTCTAGTTAACCTGCACCTAGTCTCGGTGGTTAGTGTCTCTAGTTAACCTGCTACTGGTCTTGGTGGTTCGTGTCTCTAGTTAACCTGCTACTAGTCTTGGTGGTTAGTGTCTCTAGTTAACCTGCACCTAGTCTCGGTGGTTAGTGTCTCTAGTTAACCTGCTACTGGTCTTGGTGGTTAGTGTCTCTAGTTAACCTGCTGCTGTTCTCAGAGGTTAGTATCTCTAGTTACACAATCTCAGAGGGTCAGTACTGAGGGAGCGCTGCACTGTCAGAGGGTCAGTACTGAGGGAGTGCCGCACTGTCAGAGAGTCAGTACTGAGGGAGTGCCGCACTGTCAGAGAGTCAGTACTGAGGGAGTGCCGCACTGTCAGAGGGTCAGCACTGAGGGAGAGCTGCACTGTCAGAGGGTCAGTACTGAGGGAGTGCCGCACTGTCAGAGGGTCAGTACTGAGGGAGTGCTGCACTGTCAGAGGGTCAGCACTGAGGGAGAGCTGCACTGTCAGAGGGTCAGTACTGAGGGAGTGCCGCACTGTCAGAGGGTCAGTACTGAGGGAGTGCTGCACTGTCAGAGGGTCAGTACTGAGGGAGTGCCGCACTGTCAGAGGGTCAGTACTGAGGGAGTGCCGCACTGTCAGAGAGTCAGTACTGAGGGAGTGCCGCACTGTCAGAGAGTCAGTACTGAGGGAGTGCCGCACTGTCAGAGGGTCAGTACTGAGGGAGTGCTGCACTGTCAGAGGGTCAGCACTGAGGGAGTGCCGCACTGTCAGAGGGTTAGTACTGAGGGAGTGCCGCACTGTCAGAGGGTCAGTACTGAGGGAGTGCTGCACTGTCAGAGGGTCAGTACTGAGGGAGTGCTGAACTGTCAGAGGGTCAGTCCTGAGGGAGTGCTGAACTGTCAGAGGGTCAGTCCTGAGGGAGTGCCGCACTGTCAGAGGGTCAGGACTGAGGGAGTGCCGCACTGTCAGAGGGTCAGTACTGAGGCGGTGCTGCACTGTCAGAGGGTCAGTACTGAGGGAGTGCCGCACTGTCAGAGGGTCAGTACTGAGGGAGTGCCGCACTGTCAGAGGGTCAGTACTGAGGGAGTGCCGCACTGTCAGAGAGTCAGTACTGAGGGAGTGCCGCACTGTCAGAGAGTCAGTACTGAGGGAGTGCCGCACTGTCAGAGGGTCAGTACTGAGGGAGTGCTGCACTGTCAGAGGGTCAGTACTGAGGGAGTGCCGCACTGTCAGAGGGTTAGTACTGAGGGAGTGCCGCACTGTCAGAGGGTCAGTACTGAGGGAGTGCTGCACTGTCAGAGGGTCAGTCCTGAGGGAGTGCTGAACTGTCAGAGGGTCAGTACTGAGGGAGTGCCGCACTGTCAGAGGGTCAGTACTGAGGGAGTGCTGCACTGTCAGAGGGTCAGTACTGAGGGATGGCTGCACTGTCAGAGGGTCAGTACTGAGGGATGGCTGCACTGTCAGAGGGTCAGTACTGAGGGAGTGCCGCACTGTCAGAGGGTCAGTGCTGAGGGAGTGCTGCACTGTCAGGGTCAGTACTGAGGGAGTGCCGCACTGTCAGAGGGTCAGTACTGAGGGAGTGACGTACTGTCAGTGGGTCAGTACTGAGGGAGTGCCGCACTGTCAGAGGGTCAGTACTGAGGGAGTGCTGCACTGTCAGAGGGTCAGTACTGAGGGAGTGCCGCACTGTCAGAGGGTCAGTACTGAGGGAGTGCTGCACTGTGAGCGGGTCAGTCCTGAGGGAGTGCTGCACTGTCAGAGGGTCAGTACTGAGGGAGTGCCACACTGTCAGAGGGTCAGTACTGAGGGAGTGCTGCACTGTCAGAGGGTCAGTACTGAGGGAGTGCCGCACTGTCAGAGGGTCAGTACTGAGGGAGTGCCACACTGTCAGAGGGTCAGTACTGAGGGAGTGCTGCACTGTCAGAGGGTCAGTACTGAGGGAGTGCCGCACTGTCAGAGGGTCAGTACTGAGGGAGTGCTGCACTGTCAGAGGGTCAGTACTGAGGGAGTGCCACACTGTCAGAGGGTCAGTACTGAGGGAGTGCTGCACTGTCAGAGGGTCAGTACTGAGTGAGTGCTGCACTGTCAGCGGGTCAGTACTGAGGGAGTGCTGCACTGTCAGAGGGTCAGTATTGAGGGAGTGCTGCACTGTCAGAGGGTCAGTACTGAGGGAGTGCTGCACTGTCAGCGGGTCAGTATTGAGGGAGTGCCGCACTGTCAGAGAGTCAGTACTGAGGGAGTGCCGCACTGTCAGAGGGTCAGTACTGAGTGAGTGCTGCACTGTCAGCGGGTCAGTACTGAGGGAGTGCTGCACTGTCAGAGGGTCAGTATTGAGGGAGTGCTGCACTGTCAGAGGGTCAGTACTGAGGGAGTGCTGCACTGTCAGCGGGTCAGTATTGAGGGAGTGCCGCACTGTCAGAGAGTCAGTACTGAGGGAGTGCCGCACTGCCAGAGGGTCAGTACTGAGGGAGTGCCGCACTGTCAGAGAGTCAGTACTGAGGGAGTGCCGCACTGTCAGAGGGTCAGTACTGAGGGAGAGCTGCACTATCAGACGGTCAGTACTGAGGGAGTGCCGCACTGTCAGAGGATCAGTACTGAGGGAGTGCTGCACTATCAGAGGGTCAGTACTGAGGGAGTGCTGCACTGTCAGAGGGTCAGTACTGAGGGAGTGTCGCACTGTCAGTGGGTCATTACTGAGGGAGCGCCGCACTGTCAGAGTGTCAGTACTGAGGGAGTGCTGCACTGTCAGTGGGTCAGGACTGAGGGAGTGCTGCACTGTCAGAGAGTCAGTACTGAGGGAGTGCTGCACTGTCAGAGGGTCAGTACTGAGGGAGTGCCGCACTGTCAGAGGGTCAGCACTGAGGGAGTGCTGCACTGTCAGAGGGTCAGTACTGAGGGAGTGCTGCACTGTCAGAGGGTCAGTACTGAGGGAGTGCCACACTGTCAGAGGGTCAGTACTGAGGGAGTGTTGCACTGTCAGAGGGTCAGAACTGAGGGAGTGCCGCACTGTCAGAAGGTCAGTACTGAGGGAGTGCTGCAGTGTCAGAGGGTCAGTACTGAGGGAGTGCTGCACTGTCAGAGGGTCAGGACTGAGGGAGTGCCGCACTGTCAGAGGGTCAGTACTGAGGGAGTGCTGCACTGTCAGAGGGTCAGTACTGAGGGAGTGCTGCACTGTCAGAGGGTCAGTACTGAGGGAGTGCTGCACTGTCAGAGGGTCAGGACTGAGGGAGTGCCGCACTGTCAGAGGGTCAGTACTGAGGGAGTGCTGCACTGTCAGAGGGTCAGTACTGAGGGAGTGCTGCACTGTCAGAGGGTCAGGACTGAGGGAGTGCCGCACTGTCAGAGGGTCAGTACTGAGGGAGTGCCGCACTGTCAGAGGGTCAGTACTGAGGGAGTGCTGCACTGTCAGCGGGTCAGTACTGAGGGAGTGCTGCACTGTCAGAGGGACAGTACTGAGGGAGTGCTGAACTGTCAGAGGGTCAGTCCTGAGGGAGCGCTGCACTGTCAGAGGGTCAGTACTGAGTGAGTGCTGCACTGTCAGCGGGTCAGTACTGAGGGAGTGCTGCACTGTCAGAGGGTCAGTACTGAGGGAGTGCTGCACTGTCAGCGGGTCAGTACTGAGGGAGTGCTGCACTGTCAGAGGGTCAGTACTGAGGGAGTGCCACACTGTCAGAGGGTCAGTACTGAGGGAGTGCTGCACTGTCAGAGGGTCAGTACTGAGGGAGTGCCGCACTGTCGGAGGGTCAGTACTGAGGGAGTGTCGCACTGTCAGTGGGTCAGTGCTGTGGGATTGCTGCACTATCAGACGGTCAGTACTGAGGGAGTGCCGCACTGTCAGAGGATCAGTACTGAGGGAGTGCTGCACTGTCAGAGGATCAGTACTGAGTGAGTGCTGCACTGTCAGCGGGTCAGTACTGAGGGAGTGCTGCACTGTCAGAGGGTCAGTATTGAGGGAGTGCTGCACTGTCAGAGGGTCAGTACTGAGGGAGTGCTGCACTGTCAGCGGGTCAGTATTGAGGGAGTGCCGCACTGTCAGAGAGTCAGTACTGAGGGAGTGCCGCACTGTCAGAGGGTCAGTACTGAGTGAGTGCTGCACTGTCAGCGGGTCAGTACTGAGGGAGTGCTGCACTGTCAGAGGGTCAGTATTGAGGGAGTGCTGCACTGTCAGAGGGTCAGTACTGAGGGAGTGCTGCACTGTCAGCGGGTCAGTATTGAGGGAGTGCCGCACTGTCAGAGAGTCAGTACTGAGGGAGTGCCGCACTGCCAGAGGGTCAGTACTGAGGGAGTGCCGCACTGTCAGAGAGTCAGTACTGAGGGAGTGCCGCACTGTCAGAGGGTCAGTACTGAGGGAGAGCTGCACTATCAGACGGTCAGTACTGAGGGAGTGCCGCACTGTCAGAGGGTCAGTACTGAGGGAGAGCTGCACTATCAGACGGTCAGTACTGAGGGAGTGCCGCACTGTCAGAGGATCAGTACTGAGGGAGTGCTGCACTATCAGAGGGTCAGTACTGAGGGAGTGCTGCACTGTCAGAGGGTCAGTACTGAGGGAGTGTCGCACTGTCAGTGGGTCATTACTGAGGGAGCGCCGCACTGTCAGAGTATCAGTACTGAGGGAGTGCTGCACTGTCAGTGGGTCAGGACTGAGGGAGTGCTGCACTGTCAGAGAGTCAGTACTGAGGGAGTGCTGCACTGTCAGAGGGTCAGTACTGAGGGAGTGCCGCACTGTCAGAGGGTCAGCACTGAGGGAGTGCTGCACTGTCAGAGGGTCAGTACTGAGGGAGTGCTGCACTGTCAGAGGGTCAGTACTGAGGGAGTGCCACACTGTCAGAGGGCCAGTACTGAGGGAGTGTTGCACTGTCAGAGGGTCAGAACTGAGGGAGTGCCGCACTGTCAGAAGGTCAGTACTGAGGGAGTGCTGCAGTGTCAGAGGGTCAGTACTGAGGGAGTGCTGCACTGTCAGAGGGTCAGGACTGAGGGAGTGCCGCACTGTCAGAGGGTCAGTACTGAGGGAGTGCTGCACTGTCAGAGGGTCAGTACTGAGGGAGTGCTGCACTGTCAGAGGGTCAGTACTGAGGGAGTGCTGCACTGTCAGAGGGTCAGGACTGAGGGAGTGCCGCACTGTCAGAGGGTCAGTACTGAGGGAGTGCTGCACTGTCAGAGGGTCAGTACTGAGGGAGTGCTGCACTGTCAGAGGGTCAGGACTGAGGGAGTGCCGCACTGTCAGAGGGTCAGTACTGAGGGAGTGCCGCACTGTCAGAGGGTCAGTACTGAGGGAGTGCTGCACTGTCAGCGGGTCAGTACTGAGGGAGTGCTGCACTGTCAGAGGGACAGTACTGAGGGAGTGCTGAACTGTCAGAGGGTCAGTCCTGAGGGAGCGCTGCACTGTCAGAGGGTCAGTACTGAGTGAGTGCTGCACTGTCAGCGGGTCAGTACTGAGGGAGTGCTGCACTGTCAGAGGGTCAGTACTGAGGGAGTGCTGCACTGTCAGCGGGTCAGTACTGAGGGAGTGCTGCACTGTCAGAGGGTCAGTACTGAGGGAGTGCCACACTGTCAGAGGGTCAGTACTGAGGGAGTGCTGCACTGTCAGAGGGTCAGTACTGAGGGAGTGCCGCACTGTCAGAGGGTCAGTACTGAGGGAGTGCTGCACTGTCAGAGAGTCAGTACTGAGGGAGTGCTGAACTGTCAGAGGGTCAGTCCTGAGGGAGAGCTGCACTATCAGACGGTCAGTACAGAGTGAGTGCCGCACTGTCAGAGGATCAGTACTGAGGGAGTGCTGCACTATCAGAGGGTCAGTACTGAGGGAGTGCTGCACTGTCAGAGGGTCAGTACTGAGGGAGTGCCGCACTGTCGGAGGGTCAGTACTGAGGGAGTGTCGCACTGTCAGTGGGTCAGTGCTGTGGGATTGCTGCACTATCAGACGGTCAGTACTGAGGGAGTGCCGCACTGTCAGAGGATCAGTACTGAGGGAGTGCTGCACTATCAGAGGGTCAGTACTGAGGGAGTGCTGCACTGTCAGAGGGTCAGTACTGAGGGAGTGCCGCACTGTCGGAGGGTCAGTACTGAGGGAGTGTCGCACTGTCAGTGGGTCAGTGCTGTGGGATTGCTGCACTGTCAGAGGGTCAGTACTGAGGGAGTGCCGCACTACGGAGGGTCAGCACTGAGGGAGTGCTGCACTGTCAGAGGGTCAGTACTGAGGGAGTGCTGCACTGTCAGTGGGTCAGTACTGAAGGAGTGCTGCACTGTCAGTGGGTCAGTACTGAGGGAGTGCCGCACTGTCAGAGGGTCAGTACTGAGGGAGCTCCGCACTGTCAGAGGGTCAGTACTGAGGGAATGCTGCACTGTCAGAGGGTCAGTACTGAGGGAGTGTTGCACTGTCAGGGGGTCAGTACTGAGGGAGTGCTGCACTGTCAGGGGGTTAGTACTGAGGGAGTGCTGCACTGTCAGGGGGTCAGTACTGAGGGAGTGTTGCACTGTCAGGGGGTCAGTACTGAGGGAGTGCTGCACTGTCAGGGGGTCAGTACTGAGGGAGTGTTGCACTGTCAGAGGGTCAGTACTGAGGGAGTGCTGCACTGTCAGAGGGTCAGTACTGAGGGAGTGCTGCACTGTCAGTGGGTCAGTACTGAGGGAGTGCTGCACTGTCAGAGGGTCAGTACTGAGGGAGTGCCGCACTGTCAGAGGGTCAGTACTGAGGGAGCTCCGCACTGTCAGAGGGTCAGTACTGAGGGAATGCTGCACTGTCAGAGGGTCAGTACTGAGGGAGTGTTGCACTGTCAGGGGGTTAGTACTGAGGGAGTGCTGCACTGTCAGGGGGTCAGTACTGAGGGAGTGCTGCACTGTCAGAGTGTCAGTACTGAGGGAGCCGCACTGTCAGAGGGTCAGTACTGAGGGAGTGTTGCACTGTCAGGGGGTCAGTACTGATGGAGTGCTGCACTGTCAGAGGGTCAGTACTGATGGGAGTGCCGCACTGTCAGAGGGTCAGTACTGAGGGAGTGCCGCACTGTCAGAGGGTCAGTACTGAGGGAGTGCCACACTGTCAGAGGGTCAGTACTGAGTGAGTGCTGCACTGTCAGGGGGTCAGTACTGAGGGAGTGCCGCACTGTCAGAGAGTCAGTATTGAGGGAGTGTTGCACTGTCAGAGGGTCAGTACTGAGGGAGTGCTGCACTGTGCACAGGTTAAGGAGAGTGTCTCGTAAATAGTCACTAAACAGAGCATAAGGTGTGATATCAGCGACAGGTCGACTGATCAGCAATTGGTAAATATTTCATGAGATGGATTAATGTCAGTAATGGAGTGGAGAATGACATTAAACTGTACCAAGATGACAATGACATCAGCACTCAAGCCCACAACATTAAATGTCCTCATCATATATCACAGACAGCATTGCAGTCAACCACATTCCACCCTCAGATTTTTAACCCTTAAATTCCCCAATACATTTACAATCCACTTTTCCTAAATTCCTCCATGTGTCACAAATGGAAAAACATTGTGAACGTGGGGTGAGGAATAGAGGATGAATTGGAGCTTCAAAAACTGAGATGATTAGATTTTGTATTAGGTTGAGAACCTGCAGCAAGCAGGAACCCAATGAAATTGGGTTCCTGGGGCGAGATACTCCGACCCCCCGCCGGGTCGGAGAATCGCTGGGGGCTGGCGTGAATCCCGCCCCCGCCGGTTGCCGAAGTCTCCACCACCGGATATTCGGCGGGGGCGGGAATCGCGCCGCGCCGGTTGGCGGGCCCCCCCGCGCGATTCTCCGGCCCGGATGGGCCGAAGTCCCGCCGCTAAAATGCCTGTCCCGCCGGCGTAGATTAAACCACCTACCTTACCGTCGGGACACGGCGGCGCGGGCGGGCTCCGCGGTCCTGGGGGGGGGCGTGGGGCAATCTGGCCCCGGGGGGTGCCCCCACGGTGGCCTGGCCCGCGATCGGGGCCCACCGATCCGCGGGCGGGCCTGTGCCATGGGGTCACTCTTTTCCTTCTGCCTTCGCCACGGTCTCCACCATGGCGGAGGCGGAAGAGACTCCCTCCACAGCGCATGCACGGGGATGCCGTCAGTGGCCGCTAACGCTCCCGCGCATGCGCCGCCCGGAGATGTCATTTCCGCGCCAGCTGGCGGGGCACCAAAGGCCTTTTCCGCCAGCTGGCGGGGCGGAAATTCGTCCGGCGCCGGCCTAGCCCCTCAATGTTGGGGCTCGGCCCCCAAAGATGCGGAGCATTCCGCACCTTTGGGGCGGTGCGATGCCCGACTGATTTGCGCCGTTTTGGGCGCCAGTCGGCGGACATCGCGCCGTTTCCGGAGAATTTATTCTGTCCTTATAATCTAGAACAGGCGGAATGGACTCCCCCTGTTTGAATATAGAGCTCGTTACAGGAAATAATAAGCCTGGAATGAAATGAGTTTGTTGTGATCACGTCTCGCTCCCTCTTATTGGTGTCCTTGTCCCTTTCTCTCCCCCACAACCGGCAGTGGGTCATATCATCACAATGGTGTTCATTTGTATTTCTTTATTGGGTTCAGAACACCTCCTGACCTAAATACAGAAAGATGTTGACAGCCTGGTCCTACTCCCGGGGCGAGATTCACCGACCCCCCGCCGTGTCGGAGAATGGCCGTTGGCCGCCGTGAATCCCGCCCCCGCCGGAGTCTCCGGTACCGGAGGTCGGGCGGGGGCGGGAATCGGGCCGCGCCGGTTGGCGGGACCCCCTGCTCAATTCTCCGGCCCGCCCAGAAATTGCCTGTCCCGCCGGCGTAAATCAAAGCTGGTATTTACCGGCGGGACCAGGCGGCATGGGCGGGCTCCGGGGTCCTGGGGGGGGGTGCGGGGCGATCTGGCCCCGGGGGGTGCCCCCACGGTGGCCTGGCCCGCGATCGGGGCCCACCGATCCGCGGGCGGGCCTGTGCCGTGGGGGCACTCTTTCCCTTCCGCCTCCGCCACGGCCTCCACCATGGCGGAGGCGGAAGAGACTCTCCCCACTGCGCATGCGCGGGAAACTGTCGGCGGCCCCTGACGCTCCCGCGCATGCGCCGTATTTCCGCGCCAGCTGGCGGGGCACCAAACGCCATTTCCGCCAGCTGGCGGGGCGGAAATTCCTCCGGCGCCGGCCTAGCCCCTCAATGTTGGGGCTCGGCCCCCAAAGATGCGGAGCATTCCGCACCTTTGGGCCGGCGCGATGCCCGTCTGATTGGCGCCGTTTTTGGCGCCAGTCGGCGGACATCGCGCCGTTGGGGGAGAATTTCGCCCCAGATTTCCAAACCATTGGTGCGATTTCTAAAATTCTTTTGTTTCTTTGAACTTGTGTTTGTTAAATGACAAATGCTTTGACCTTGGCTCTGTGATGGTCTGTCAGTGTTGTGATGAATGTAGGAATTTCAGATGTATTATATGTATTTGGTGCTGTAAGGGTTAAAAGCCTGAGTTAATGTGTGTGTGTCTGCTACAGTCACGTTTTTATAGAATCTTGGTTTGAAAGGTTTTGGGAGCCGGAGGTGCAATTAACACATAGTAAAAGGTTGGGCTAATGGAGTTTTGTTCGGATTAAGGGGATTCCCTGTGGAGTTCATTAGATACATTTGTGTTTCATCTTGGTGAGATGAAGAAATTAATGCGAGGAGCCAAGGAATCAGACATTTTGCAGAAAAGCAGTTTGGTGAGTTTTAGATCGGGATGTGAGCAGAAGTCAAACATCTGCTCCCACTGCAGTTCAGTCAAAGATATGTCTGTAGACAGATTAGCAGTTTCTTTCCAAGCAGTTCAGAATGGTGCGGCTAGAAGGTGAACTGAAACAAGCTGAAGCAGCTGCTGAAGAAATACAGCCAAAGTTTGGTTCTGACAGGATTCAGTAATTTTCTTTAAAGCAGCCAAAAGATCTCTCTCAAAGTAGAGTATCCAGACATCTCTGTACAACAGGTATTCCTGAGTGTTAACTGTATTTAACAGTGTATTGGGACCTGAGATGGTTGTTGGAGTGGGAATAAAGATAGCAGTCACGGTTTATTGTGTCACTATTGATCAGCCTTGTTTAAGGGGTAATTGTAGCTATTTTCTTGTGTGATGTTAAAGATATTTTAATACTGTGTCAGTAATAAAGCTCTGTTTGAATTTACCGTATCCCTATTTTGGTGAAAACATTCCTGCAGCAAGGGATCCTTTCCTCAGTCTTACAAAGTTAAAATCAAATATTGGGGTTTTGGTCCAGTAACCGAGCCACTGTTATAATCTGGTCAGGGATTGTAATAGTATTTTCTGTCTGTAATTAGCGGGCTTGGGGTTTGAGAGAATAATTGTTTGAATAGTTTTACAGGAACGTATACTCGCCTGACAATTGCTGACCCCGTGTGACCCTGTTATTTCCCATGTGACCCTGTTATTTCCCATGTGACCCTGACCCTTCTCCGGTGACCCTGACCCTTCCCATGTGACCCTGATCTTTCCCATGTGACCCTAACACTTCCCATGTGACCCTCACCCTTCTCCGGTGACCCTGACCCTTCCCATGTGACCCTGATCTTTCCCATGTGACCCTGACCCTTCCAATGTGACCCTGATCTTTCCCATGTGACCCTGATCTTTACATGTGACCCTGACCCGTCCACGGTAACCCTAATCTTTCCCATGTGACCCTGATCTTTCCCATGTGACACTGACCCTTCCCCGGTGACCCTGACCCTTCCCATGTGACCCTGATCTTTCCCAGGTGACCCTGATCTTTCCCATGTGACCCTGATCTTTCCCAGGTGACCCTGATCTTTCCCAGGTGACCCTGACCCTTCTCCGGTGACCCTGACCCTTCCCATGTGACCCTGACCCTTCCCATGTGACCCTGATCTTTCCCATGTGACCCTGACCCTCCCCAGGTGACCCTGATCTTTCCCACGTGACCCTGACCCTTCCCAGGTGACCTTGACCCTTCCCATGTGACCCTGACCCTTCCCCGGTAACCCTGACCCTTCCCAGGTGACCTTGACCCTTCCTATGTGACCCTGACCCTTCCCCGGTAACCCTGATCTTTCCCAGGTGACCCTGACCCTTCCCCGGTGACCCTGACCCTTCCCCGGTGACCCTGACCCTTCCCATGTGACCCTGATCTTTCCCAGGTGACCCTGATCTTTCCCAGGTGACCCTTACTCTTTGTCTAACGGACTTTGTTTCCCTCCAGTCTGCTCAGGTGACTGACAGCGGATTCCTGGATTGTGAGTCAGCTGAGAGTGAGGGTGAAATCTACACCGATGACGACGCCATGACACTTGCCCAACAGGCGATTCCACAGGAGTCGGATATGGACAGCGCTATTGAGAATGCCCAAAGCTCAGAGGCTCCCGAGCCGGGCAGGGAGGATGGGAAGGGCAGTCAGATGGTCAGTTTGTTCCTACCTCGCACAGAACAGTAAGTGACTCATACCCTGACCCTCACACAGATCCCTGGGAATCCCTGATCCTAATCCCTGACCCTTATCACGGACAGCACGGTACCACAGTGGTTAGCACAATTGCTTCACAGCTCCAGGGTCCCAGATTCGATTCCCGGCCTCGGGTCACTGTCTGTGCGGAGTCTGCACGTCCTCCCCGTGTCTGCGTGGGTTTCCTCCGGGTGCTCCGGTTTCCTCCCACAGTCCAAAGACGTGCAGGTTAGGTGGATTGGCCGTGCTAAATTGCCCTTCGTGTCCAAAAAAGGTTAGGTGGGGTTATGGGATTAGGGTGGAGGTGTGGGCTTGGGTGCTCTTTCCAAGGGCCGGTGCAGACTCGATCGGCTGGATGGCCTCCTTCTGCTCTGTAAATTCTATGATTCTATGATGCTTGGGGAATCCTTGACCTGATCCCTGACTACTCCCTGAACCTGATCCTTGGGAATCCCCGACCCGCACCCTAATCCCCAAGGAGTCCCTTGACGGCACAAATAGAGATGTGTGGTATGATTGAATTGCATTATAAAGGCGTGGTTACAGGGTGACCAAGAGTGGGAACTGAATATTTCAGGATATTTGTCACTCAGGGAGGATAGACAAAATGGAAACTGAGGTGGGTTAACAGTGTTAACACGGGATGAGATCAGTACATCAGTGAGAGAAGATCAAAGGATCAAAATGTAGACTAGGTTAAACAATAAAGAGCAGAAAAATTATAGTCCACTAAACTGCAATGGTAATGCTGGGCACGGTATAAATCTGGACATTAGAGATGTGTGTGACATGGGGAATAAAGTATTAATCAGTTCAATTTACACATAGACTGGGTTAACCTAATTAGCATTAATGCTAAATCCTAGTATCTAATGTGAAATCCTATCAACTGTCCTGGCCTGAGACAATTCACACCTCGTTAACCTGTGATTATCCCTCTCTCCAGTCGCACTGTCTGGGCCTGTAAAGACTTAATTACCTGCAAAGACTTGCATTCAAAGTATCGTATTGCATCTTTGAATTTGTCTATATATGTGTTTCTGGAACCCACCTCTTCATTCACCCGAGGAAGGAGCAGCGCTCCGAAAGCTAGTGATTCGTAACAAACCTGTTGGGCTTTAACCTGGTGTTGTAAGACTTCGTACTGTGCTCACCCCAGTCCAACGCCGGCATCTCCACATCGAGGAACATAAAGGTTGACTGTGAAAGGTTCTTTAGGTATGTGTACAGGAAAGGATTAGCAAGGACAAACGTGGGCCCATTACAGGCGGGCACAGGACAATTTATAATGGAGAACAGGGAAATGGCAGAGAAACTAAACAATTACTTTGCATCTTTCTTCATGGAAGGTGATAGAGAAAATCTCCCAGAAACACAAGGGAACCGAGGGGTTTGTGTCATAAGGAGATGAAAGAAATAGATATTAATGAAAAGGTAGTGCTTGAAAAATGGACAGAATAAAAGGCTGATGAATCCCCGACAGCAGATGAACTGTACGCCACAGCGTTAAAAGTGGTGACAAGAGAGAAAGCAGATATCTTTCAAAATTCTCTAGATTCTGGAAGGTTCCTGCAGACTGGAAATGTAACCCTGCTATTTAAGAAGGAAGGGAGAGGCCACACTTGGAGTATAGTGTTCAATTCTGGTCGCCACACTACCAGAAGGATGTGGAGGCTTTAGAGAGGGTGCAGAAGAGATTTACCAGAATGTTGCCTGGTATGGAGGGCATTACCTATGAGGAGCGGTTGAATAAACTCGGTTTGTTCTCACTGGAACGAAGGAGGTTGAGGGGAGACCTGATAGAGGTCTACAAAATTATGAGGGGCATAGACAGAGTGGATAGTCAGAGGCTTTTCCCCAGGGTAGAGGGGTCAATTACTAGGGGGCATAGGTTTAAGGTGCGAGGGGCAAGGTTTAGAGGAGATGTACGAGGCAAGTTTTTTACACAGAGGGTAGTGGGTGCCTGGAACTCGCTGCCGGAGGAGGTGGTGGAAGCAGGGACGATAGGGACATTTAAGGGGCATCTTGACAAATACATGAATAGGATGGGAATAGAGGGATACGGACCCAGGAAGTGTAGAAGATTTTAGTTTAGTCGGGCAGCATGGTCGGCACAGGCTTGGAGGGCCGAAGGGCCTGTTCCTGTGCTGTACTTTTCTTTGTTCTTTGTTCTAAAATGGAGAAATACAGGGCTGTTTGTTTGATGTCAGGAGCAGGGGAAAATACTGGAATAAGTTAGAAAGGATGTGATATCAGGATACTTTGACTAGAATGATCGGATTCATTCTGACCAACATGTAGGACCGAGCATTCGAAAGAGAAAGGAAGTTTCCAGGGGGGGACCCACCATCCGGGGTTAACTAAAGTTAAAGTAACAGGAGATAATTGAGAAAAGAGGACCAGAAGATTGGACGGAATACAAAACAGCACAGACTGACAAAAAGATTAATGA
Organism: Scyliorhinus torazame; assembly: GCF_047496885.1. Taxonomy (NCBI): domain Eukaryota; kingdom Metazoa; phylum Chordata; class Chondrichthyes; order Carcharhiniformes; family Scyliorhinidae; genus Scyliorhinus; species Scyliorhinus torazame. The sequence continues at coordinate 169,133,315 of NC_092724.1, forward strand.
GGGAATGATTAAAATACAGGCAAAAGCTCGCCAGAAATATAAAGACCAATAGTAAGACTTTCTACAGATGTTTAAATCGGATAAGAGTTAACAAGTATGTGTTGGTCCTGTAGAAAGTGAATTTGGGGAGTTAATAATGGAAAATAAGGAGATGGCAAATGAACTGAGCCAACATTCTGCACCAGTTTTCACTGGAGAGCAATGGCTGCAAATCAGGAAATGGAAGGCAGGGAGGAACTTGGTAAAGTTACAATCACCAGGGAAGTGGTACTAAGTAAATTGTTGGATCTGCAGGCTGATAAATCCTCTGGTCCAGATGGACTTCATCCCAGGGTCTTGTCAGAAGTAACTAATGAGATAATTGATGCATTTGTTTTAATTTTCCAAAATTCCCTAGCTCCAAGGAATATTCCATTAGATTGGAAAATAGCAAATGTAACTCCTTTATTCAAAAAGGGAGGAAGACAGAAAGAGGGAAACTACAGACCGGTTAGCTTAACATCCGTCAGAGGGAAAATGTTTGAATCCACTATAAACGATGTTATAACAGGCAGAGTCAACATGGTTTTGTGGGAAATCATGTTTAACCAATTTAGAATCCCTAGGTTTCAGAAGAACATAAGAACATAAGAACTAGGAGCAGGAGTAGGCCATCTGGCCCCTCGAGCCTGCTCCACCATTCAATGAGATCATGGCTGATCTTTTGTGGACTCAGCTCCACTTTCCGGCCCGAACACCATAACCCTTAATCCCTTTATTCTTCAAAAAACTATCTATCTTTATCTTAAAAACATTTAATGAAGGAGCCTCTACTGCTTCACTGGTCAAATAATTCCATAGATTCACAACCCTTTGGGTGAAGAAGTTCCTCCTACACTCCGTCCTAAATCTACTTCCCCTTATTTTGAGGCTATGCCCCCTAGTTCTGCTTTCACCCGCCAGTGGAAACAACCTGCCCGCATCTATCCTATCTATTCCCTTCATAATCTTATATGTTTCTATAAGAAGGAGGCCATTCATCCCATCGAGTGAGCACCGGCCCTTGGAAAGAGCACCCTACATAATTTATTGGAGTTCTTTGAAGACCTAACAGCTGCTTGGATAACGGGGACTCTGTGGATGTACTTAGATTTCCAGGAGGCATTTGTTAAGGTGCCACATCAAAGGTTATTTCAGTAAACAAAAGCTCACGGTGTAGAGGGTAACATATTTGTATGGATTGGAGTTTGGCTCGTTAACTGTGATCAGTGCTGGAGCCTCAACTTTTTACAATTTATATAATTGACTTGGATGAAGAGGTGGTTTAGAAATTTTCTGATGGAACAAAGATAGGTGGGAAAGTAAATTGTGAAGAGGACATAAGGAGGGGGTATGGGAAAAAGGCAGGAGAATGGGGATCAGAAACATATCAGCCATGATTGAATGGCGGAGCAGATTCGATGGGCCGAGTGGCCTAATTCTGCTTCGATGTCTTTTAAAAAAAATATTTTTATTGAGGTATTTGAAAATTTTTATAAAAATAACAGACAATGATATCAACATGGAAAATGTCCCCCCCCCCCCCCATCTCAATATTCACACACCTCAACCATACAACAACAATCCCCCCCCCCGGAATTCTGCATCTGCTGACATTTTAATTTTCCCCGAGAAAGTCAACGGACGGCTGCCACCTCCGGGTGAACCCTAACATTGACCCTCTTGGGGCGAACTTTATTTTCTCGAGACTGAGAAACCCAGCCATGTCACTAACCAGGTCTCTACACTCGGGGGCTTCGAGTCCCTCCACATTAACAAGATCCGTCTCCGGGCTACCAGGGAGGCAAAGGCCAGGACGTCGGCCTCTTTTGCCCCCTGAACTCCCGGCTCTTCCAACACTCCAAAGATCGCCACCTCCGGACTCGGCACCACCCGTGTTTTTAGTACCATGGACATAGCCTTAGCAAAACCCTCTAAGCTTCGGGCATGCCCAAAATATGTGGACATGATTTGCTGGGCTTCCCACGCACCTCGCACACCTGTCCTCTACCCCGGAAAACCTGCTCATCCTAGCCGCTGTCATGTGTGCCCGGTGGACTACCTTAAATTGTATCAGGCTAAGCCTGGCGCACGATGAGGAGGTATTAACCCTGCTTAGGGCATCTGCCCATAGACCTGCCTCTATCTCTCCTCTGAGCTCGTCCACCCACTTGCCCTTAAACTCCTCCACCGGAGTTTCCTCCGCCTCCGAAAGATCCTGGTAAATATCCGATACCTTCCCCCCTCCCACCCAGGTACTGGAGACTACTCTATCCCGTATCCCCCGTGGCGGCAGCAGCGGAAAGGCCGGAACCTGCTTTCTCAGGAAGTCGCACACCTGCAAATACCTGAAACCATTCCCTGCTGGCAATTCAAATTTGTACTCATAGAATTTATCATAGAATTTACAGTGCAGAAGGAGGCCATTCGGCCCATCGGGTCTGCACCTGCTCTTGGAAAGAGCACCCTACCCAAGGTCAACACCTCCACCCTATCCCCAGAACCCAATAACCCCACCCAACACTAAGGGTAGTTTTGGACACTATGGGCAATTTACCATGGCCAATCCACCTAACCTGCACATCTTTGGACTGTGGGAGGAAACCGGAGCACCCGGAGGAAACCCACGCACACACGGGGAGGACGTGCAGACTCCGCACAGACAGTGACCCAAGCCGGGAATCGAACCTGGGACCCTGGAGCTGTGAAGCAGTTGTGCTATCCACAATGCTACCGTGCTGCCCCCAAGGCTTTCAAGCTGGGGAAGCTCCCGTCTATAAATAGACCCCCATCCTTCTAATTCCTGCCCTCTGCCAACTCCGGAACCCTCCATCCAGCCTACCTGGTACAAACCGATGGTTATTATAAATCGGGGTCCAAACCAATGCTCCCTCCACTCTCTTGGATCTCCTCCACTACCCCCAGATTCTCAGAGCCGCCACCACCACCGGACTTGTGGAGTATCGGGCCGGCAAGAACGGAAGAGGTGCTGTTATCAGAGCTCCCAAACTGGTGTCTTTACATGACGCTGCCTCCATCCGCTCCCACACCGCGATGCTGAGGCGGTCGTGGATAACATGTTCAGTGAATTGGTCACACCGCAGTTTAGGTTTGGTGAGGGAGACAGGGAATGGGTGACCAAATGGCAGAGAAAGAGCAGGAAGGCAGTGCAGGTGTCCCCTGCGGTCATCTCCCTCCAAAACAGGTATACCGTTTTGGATACTGTTGGGGGAGATGACTCACCAGGGGAAGGCAGTAGTAGCCGGGCTCATGGCACCGTGACTGGCTCTGCTGCACAGATGGGCGGGAAAAAGACTGGCAGGGCTCTAGTCATAGGGGATTCAATCGTAAGGGGAGTAGACAGGCGTTTCTGTGGTCGAAAACAAGACTCCCGAATGGTATGTTGCCTCCCGGGTGCACGGGTCAGGGATGTCTCAGATCGGCTGCAGGACATACTGAAGGGGGAGGGAGGGTGAACAGCCAGTTGTCGTGGTGCATATAGGCACCAACAATATAGGTAAAAACGGGATGAGGTCCTACAATCAGAATTTTGGGAGTTAGGAGATAAGTTAAAAAGTAAGACCTCAAAGGTAGTAATCTCAGGATTGCTACCAGTGCTACGAGAGAGTCAGAGTGAAAATTCAAGAATAGTCAGAATTAATACATGGCTTGAGAGATGGTGCAGGGGGGAGGGGTTCAGATTTTTGGGACATTGGAACCGGTTCTGGGGGCGATGGGACCATTACAAACCGGATGGTCTACACCTGGGCAGGATTGGAACCGATGTCCTAGGGGGTGCTTTTGCTAACACTGTTGGGGAGGTTTTAAACTAATGTGGGAGGGGGATGGGAACCAGGGGCGGGATTCTCCCCTACCCGGCGGGGCGGGGGGTTCCGGCATAATGGAGCGGCGGGAACCACTCCGGCGTCGGTCCGCCCCAGTCTCTGCACCTTTAGGGGCCAAGCCCTCACCTTGAGGGGCTAGGCCCGCGCCGGAGCGGTTTCCGCTCCACCAGCTGGCACCGAAAGGTCTTGGCCGGGCGACGCGGGTCGGCGCGGGAGCGTCAGCGGCTGCTGACATCATCCCCGCGCATGCGCAGGGGAGGGGGTCTCTTCCGCCTCCGCCATAGTGAAGACCATGGCGAAGGCGGAAGAAAAAGAGTGCCCCACGGCACAGGCCCACCCGCGGATCGGTGGGCCCCGATCGTGGGCCAGGCCACCGTGGGGGCAACCCCCGGAACCTGCCCGCGCCACCTTGTTCAAAAGGTGGTTTAATCCACGCTGGCGGGACAGGCATTCCAGCAACGGGACTTCGGCCCATCGCGGGCCGGAGAATCGGTGGGAGTGGGCCCGCTGACCGGTGCGGTGTGATTCCCGCCCCCGCCGACCGGCACGGCGCGATTCCTGCCCCCGCCAAATCTCTGGTGGCAGAGACTTTGGGACACGGTGGAGGCGGGATTCACACCAGCCCCTGGCGATTCTCCGCCCCGGCGAGGGGTCGGAGAATCCCGCCCCAGATTAGCAAGTTAGAGGTCAGTAAAGAGGCAGCAACTAAAGCCAGTGAGGTACTAGATAATAAACTCAATGTGACTAAGGGGAAGAGTAGACAGGGAAGAGATGATGGACGCAAAGGGACAGGTGGTCTGAGGTGCATTTGTTTCAATGCGAGAAGTGTAGCAGGTGAGGCAGATGAACTTAGGGCTTGGATTAGTACCTGGGAATATGATGTTATTGGTATTACGGAAACTTGGTTGAGGGAAGGGCAAGACTGGCAACTATATATCCCAGGGTATAGATGCTTCAGGAGGGATAGTGAGGGAGGTAAAAGGGGTGGAGGAGTTGCATTATTGGTCAGAGATGATATCACAGCTGTGATTAAGGAGGGCACGATGGAGGATTCGAGCACTGAGGCAATATGGGTAGAGCTAAGAAATAGGAAGGGTGCAGTAACATTGTTGGGACTTTACTACAGGCCTCCCAAAAGCGAGCGTGAAGTAGAGGTACAAATATGTAGACAGATTATTGAAAAATGTAGGAGCAATAGGGTGGTTGTGATGGGAGATTTTAACTTCCCCAATATTGAATCGGGCTCATGTAGTGTTGGAGGCGTAGATGGAGCAGAATTTGTAAGGAGCATCCAGGAGAGTTTTTTAGAGCAGTATGTCAATAGTCCAACTCGGGAAGGGGCCATACTGGACCTGGTATTGGGGAATGATCCTGGCCAGGTGGTTGAAGTTTCAGTCGGTGATTACTTTGGGAATAGCGATCACAATTCCGTAAGTTTTAGAATACTCATGGACAAAGACGAGAGTGGTCCTAAAGAAAGAGTGCTAAATTGGGGAAAGGCCAAGTATAACAAAATTCGTCAGGAGCTAGGGAATGTGGATTGGGAGCAGCTGTTTAAGGGTAAATTCACATTTGAAATGTGGGAGTCTTTTAAGGAAAGGTTGATTAGAGTGCAGGACAGACATGTCCCTGTGAAAATGAGGATGGAAATGGCAAGATTAGGGAACCATGGATGACGGGTGGAATTGTGAGACTAGCTAAGATGAAAAAGGAAGCATACATAAGATCTAGGCGACTTAAATCTGATGAAGCTTTGGAGGAATATCGGAAAAGTAGGACAAAACTCAAACGCTCAATAAAGAGGGCTAAAAGGGGTCATGAAATATCTTTGGCTAACAGGGTTAAGGAAAATCACAGCCTTTTATTCGTTTCTAAGGAGCAAGAGGGTAACTAGAGAAAGGATTGGCCCACTCAAAGACAAAAGAGGGAATTTATGTGTGGAGTCAGAGGAAATGGGTGAGATTCTTAATGAGTACTTTGCATCGGTATTCACCAAGGAGAGGGACATGACGGATGTTGAGGCTAGGGATGGATGTTTAAATACTCTAGGTCAAGTCGGCATAAGGAAGGGGAAGGTTTTGGGTATTCTAAAAGGCATTAAGGTGGACAAGTCCCCAGGTCCGGATGGGATCTATCCCAGGTTACTGAGGGAAGCGAGGGACGAAATAGCTGGGGCCTTAACAGATATCTTTGCAGCATCCTTGAGCACGGGTGAGGTCCTGGAGGAATGAAGAATTGCTAATGTTGTCCCTTTGTTTAAGGAGGGTAGCAGGGATAATCCAGGGAATTATAGACCTGTGAGCTTGACGTCAGTGGTAGGCAAACTGTTGGAGAAGATACTGAGGGATAGGATCTATTCACATTTGGAAGAAAATAGACTTATCAGTGATAGGCAGCATGGTTTTGTGCAGGGAAGGTCATGTCTTACAAACCTAATAGAATTCTTTGAGGAAGTGACAACGTTTATTGATAAGGGAAGGGTTGTAGATGTCATATACATGGACTTCAGTAAGGCGTTTGATAAAGTTTCCCATGGCAGGTTGATGGAAAAAGTGAAGTCGTATGGGGTTCAGGGTGGTACTAGCTAGATGGATAAAGAACTGGCTGGGCAACAGGAGACAGAAGTGGTGGTAGAAGGGAGTGTCTCAAAATGGAGAAAGGTGACTAGTGGTGTTCCACAGGGATCCGTGCTCGGACCACTGTTGTTTGTGATATACATAAATGATCTGGACGAAGGTATAGGTGGTCTGATTAGCAAGTTTGCAGATGATACTAAGAATGGTGGAGTTGCAGATAGAGAGGAGGACTGTCCGAGAATACAGCAAAATATAAATAGATTGGAGAGTTGGGCAGAGAAATGGCAGATGAAGTTCAATCCAGGCAAATGCGAGGTGATGCATTTTGGAAGATCTAATTCAAGAGCGGACTATACGGTCAATGGAAGAGTCCTGGGGGAAATTGATGTACAGAAAGATCTGGGAGTTCAGGTCCATTGTACCCTGAAGGTGGCAACGCAGGTCGATAGAATGGTCAAGAAGGCATACAGCATGCTTTCCTTCATCGGACGGGGTATTGAGTACAAGAGTCGGCAGGCGATGTTACAGTTGTATAGGACTTTGGTTAGGCCACATTTGGAATACTGCGTGCAGTTCTGGTCGCCACATTACCAGAAGGATGTGGATGCTTTAGAGAGGGTGCAGAGGAGGTTCACCAGGATGTTGCCTGGTATGGAGGGTGCTAGCTATGAAGAAAGGTTGAGTAGATTAGGATTGTTTTCGTTGGAAAGACGGAGGTTGAGGGGGGACCTGATTGAGGTCCACAAAATTATGAGAGGTATGGACAGGGTGGATAGCAACAAGCTTTTTCCAAGAGTGGGGGTGTCAATTACAAGGGGTCACCATTCAAAGGTGAGAGGGGGAAAGTTTAAGGGAGATGTGCGTGGAAAGTTTTTTACGCAGAGGGTGGTGGGTGCCTGGAACGCTTTGCCAGCGGAGGTGGTAGAGGCGGGCACGATAGCATCATTTAAGATGCATCTAGACAGATATATGAACGGGCGGGGAACAGAGGGAGGTAGATCCTTGGAAAATAGGCGACAGGTTTAGATAAAGGATCTGGATCGGCGCAGGCTGGGAGGGCCGAAGGGCCTGTTCCTGTGCTGTAATTTTCTTTGTTCTTTTTTGTTCTTTGACCCCCTCCCCCACTACCCACTTCCTAATGGCTATATTAGCTGCCCAGTCGTAATTGCAGAAGTTCGGCCGCGCCCACCCACCCTCCCCCTGACTGCGCTCCAGCAACACTCTCTTCACTCGCGGGGTTTTACTCGCCCACACAAAGCCCAAAATAATCTTATTCACCCGCTTGAAAAAGGCCTTTGGGATGAAGATGGGGAGGCACTGAAAGACAAACAGAAATCTGGGGAGGACCGTCATTTTCACGGTCTGTACCCTCCCTGCCAGTGATAGCGGGAGCATGTCCCATCTCTTAAAGTCCCCTTCCATTTGTTCTACCAGCCGGGATAGGTTTAACTTGTGTAGTACCTCCCATTCCCGGGCCACCTGGATTCCCAGATACCGAAAGCTCTCCCCCCACCGATAGCTCTCCCCGCCCCCCCCAACCCCGAACCAGCCCTTTCCAGTTCCTAGAGGCTCTTAACGCCATGGCCAATGGCTCTATGGCCAAAGCAAACAGTACCGGGGAGAGGGGGCACCCTTGCCTCGTCCCTCGGTGTAGTTTAAAATACCCCAACCTCAGCCGGTCCGTACGCACACTCGCTACTGGTGCCTGATAGAGCAACCGCCCCCAGCCAATAAAGCCCCCACCAAACCCAAACCTTCCCAGCGCCTCCCACAGTTAATTCCACTCCACCCAATCAAACGCCTTCTCCGCATCCATCGCTACCAGCACCTCCACCTCCTCTCCTTCTGAGGGTATCATAATAATGTTTAAAAGCCTTTGAATATTGGCGTTTGTCGTGTTAGGCACACTGGTCTAATACTGGCTGCAACTGGTTGCAGCTTAGATCAGAAAGATACTCCAGACCTTGAAGTTTATTGAACTAATAGCACAGTTAGCACAGTTCTCTGTGAGTTCGACTCTCTGCTAACTTAAGTGTGGTTACTCTGTCTGACTGAACCAGACTAGCTCTTAGCCACGTGCTGGAGGTGTGACACTGTGCATACACCCTGACTCACTCTCCAGATGTTCATCAGTGGAAAGAGGCGGAGTGTGAGAGCCTCGTGTCTTTTGTAGTGAGATACCATCCCTGAGTGTCCTGACTGCTTATTGGTCATGTCCCGTTCTCTGTGTCCATTAGCTGCTTGTCTGTGCCTGTCTGTATATCATTATGTGTGTGTCTGCATATCATGACAGCCTTGAGTTGCCTGCCCTTTACAAATCCCTTCTGGTCTTCCCCTATCACCCCCGGGACACAGTCCTCTATCCTTGTGGCCAGTATCTTAGCCAGCAGTTTGGCATCCACATTCAGTAGAGAAATCGGCCTGTATGACCCGCATTGCTCCGGATCCTTCTCCCGTTTCAGGATCAATGAGATCGAGGCCTGCGACATTGTTGGGGGGAGGACTCCCTTCTCTCTTGCTTCATTAAATGTCCTCAACAGCAGTGGGCTCAATATCTCTGAAAACTTCTTATAGAATTCCACCGGGTAGCCGTCAGGCCCCGGGGCCCAGCCCGACTGCATGCCCTCCAGCCCCTTGATTATTTCCTCAATCTCAATGGGGCTCCCAGCCCCTCCGCCTGGTCCTCCTCCACCCTCGGGAACCTCAACTGATCCAGAAACTGCCTCGTTCCCTCCACCCCAGCCGGGGGTTCCGCCTCATATAATTTACTGTAAAGTCCTTAAACATCTCGTTCACCCCTGCTGGGTCCAGGACAGTATTCCCGCCTCTACTCTTTACTTTACCTATCTCCCTGGCCGCCTCTCTTTTCCCGAGCTGGTGCGCCAACATTCTGTTTGCCTTTTCCCTGTAATCATAGATCGCCCCCCTTGCCTTCCTCAACTGTTCCACTACTTTCCCTGTAGTCAACAGCCCAAACTCCGCCTGTAACCTCCGCCGCTCCCTCAGTAGCCCCGCGTCCGGGGCCTCCGTGTATCTCCTGTCCACCTGGAGTATCTCCTCCACTAACCTATCCTTCTATATCTATAGTTCTGAATGGACTTGTTTTTTAAAAATAAATGTTTTATTCAAGTTTTTCCAATCAGCGTTTTTACATAACAAAAATAGAAATACAGATAGTAATACAAAATAACAATAAGCATAGCCCAAAGCTTACAATAAAACTACTTACAAAACAGAATTATTTTTTTTAAACAGAACAAGGTGGGTTTTGTCTCCATGCCCAACTCACATTATATCAACGCTAACCCCCCCTACCTGAACCCCCCCTCCCCCTCCCCCCCCGCCCCAGGATGCTGCTGCTGCTGACACTTACTGCTCCCCTAGAAAGTCAAGGAAAGGTTGCCACCGCCGGGAGAACCCCATCAAGGACCCTCTCAAGGCGAACTTTATTCGCTCCAGGCTGAGGAACCCCGCCATGTCGCTAACCCAGGTCTCCACGCTCGGTGGTTTTGAGTCCCTCCACATTAATAAAATCCGTCTCCGGGCTACCAGGGAGGCAAATGCCAGTACCTCGGTCTCTTTCTGAATGGACTTGTTATCCCGCCCACAGATCGCTTCATCCACTAGCAACCCCACATCCAGTCTCCACAGCGGGCGTTGCCCTCTCTCCACCCAGTGCGGGGCATGATCCAACACTGCGATTGCCGAGTACTCAATATCCACCACCTCCAGTATTAGCGCCCTGCTCAGAACAAAAAAGTCGATGCGAGAGTATACCTTGAGGACATGTGAGAAAAAGGAAAATTCCTTTGCCCTTGGTCGTGCAAACATCCATGAGTCTACTCCCCCGATCTGTTCCATAAACCCTTCAATTCCTTTGCCGCAGCCGAGCTCCTCCCTGTCCTGGATTTTGACCGGTCCAATTCCGGATAATGACTGTGTTGAAGCCCCTCCCATGATCAGGTTATGTGACTCTAAGTCTGGGATCTTACCTAACACCTGCCTCATAAATTCCATGTCGTCCCAATTCGGAGCATATACGTTCACGAATACCACTTGCACCCCCTCCAGCTTCCCACTCACCATTATGTACCTATCCCCCGTGTCTGACACGATGCTCCCTGCCTCGAATGCCACTCGTTTGCTGATCAAGATCGCTACTCCCCTGGTCTTTGAGTCCAGCCCTGAGTGGAACACTTGGCTAACCCACCCCTTCTGGAATCTCGTCTGGTCTGTAACCTTTAGGTGTGTCTCTTGTAGCATTGACACGTCCGCCTTCAGTTCATAGAACATAACATAGAAAACATAGAACATAGAACATAGAACATAGAAAATACAGCACAGAACAGGCCCTTCGGCCCACGATGTTGTGCCGAACCTTTGTCCTAGATCAATCATAGATTATCATTGAATTTACAGTGCAGAAGGAGGCCATTCGGCCCTTTGAGTCTGCACCGGCTCTTGGAAAGAGCACCCTACCCAAACTCAACACCTCCACCCAACACCAGTTGAGTTCCCTCAAATGTGCAAACACGCGAGCCCTCTTGACCGGCCATTCAACCCTCTGATGTTCCATGTAATCAGCCTGGTCGGGAGCCCCCCCCCCCCCCCCCCCCACCGCCGACTAGCTATCACCCTTTTTAGGCCAGCCTCGAGCTCGCGCCCTCCGCTTCCTCGAGCCCCCCCTTGGGCATATGCCGTTCCCGACCTCCCATTTGTCCCCTAGTAACAGTTCCTCCCCTGCCAGCAAAGCAGCTCTCCCCCTACCCCCCCCCCCCCCGCAGCAACAGCTCTAAAAACCCAATCCCCAAAGTCAAGCTCCAGCTTAACACCTGTTCACCCCCCACTGCGCTTTCAAGAGTCAGCTGACCCTTGCTGACTCGATAGCTCCCGCCCCTGGCACCAAGCAGTCTGTCTCCCTATTGTTCTCTCCTCTCTCTCCCCCAGATGAATAAACATTTTAAAAGCATCACATTCCCCAGTAAACAAACATCAGAAAAAAACAGTGAAGAAACAATCACTTTAGAAAAATAGTCACCCAAAAAGCAGAACCAAATTCAAAGCCCAGCCCCCCTCTAACCAGCTCCCTGCTAGACAAAGTTACCTTTAGCCATCCACACAGCCCATTATTTCACATAGAGCTACTTATATTTATACAATCCAGCTCCACAAATCGCCGCCACAGTACTTCTCCAAGGCTTCAGTGTCTTTTAATTCGCCTCCAGCTTCATTTCTTTAATAAAAGTCCATCTTCGTCTGGCGTTTCAAAGCAGAAGTCCCGTTCCTCATGTGTGACCCACAGACGGGCTGGGTACAGCATCCCGAACTTCACCCCCTTCTTAAAGAGGGTCGTTTTTGCCCGATTGAACCCAGCTCGCCTCTTGGCCAGATCCGCTCCCAGGTCCTGATAAATGCGCAACTCACCGTTCTCCCACTTGCTGCTCCGTTCTTTCTTGGCCCACCGCAGACTGTGTTCCTTGTCCAGGAAACGGTGAAAGCGTACCGTCATGGCCCTCAGCGGCTCGTTTGCTCGGGGCTTCCTCGCGAGGGCTCTGTGCGCTCTGTCCAATTCCAGGGGCCGAGGGAACGCCCCAGCCCCCATCAACTTCTCCAACATGTCCGTCACATAGGCCCTCGCATCCGATCCCTCACTGCCTTCCGGGAGGCCGACAATTCTAAGATTCTGCCTCCTGGACCTATTCTCCATGTCCTCCAGCTTCTCCTGCATTCTTTTCTGGCGGTCGTTCATCATCCCCACCTTGTTTTCCAGCACGGTTATATGCTCCTCGTGCTCGGACACCTTTTGTTCCACCTCCTGGATCGCTCTCCCGTGGGTTTCCTGATTCTGAACCACTTGATCAATTGAAGCCTTAATCGGGTCCAGCGTGTCCTTCTTCAGCTCGGCGAAGCAATCCTCGAAAAACTTCACCAGCTGCTCCGTCGACCACTGTGCCGTCTCCCCGCGGCCCTTGCCCTCCGCCACGCTTTCCCGCGTAGCCAGCTCTGCTTGCGTCTCCCTTATAGGACTTTGTTGTCTCACACGCCCACTTCTGGTCCAATTCTCCATACACCGGTGGGGGATTTCTCCTTACTGTCTCACTCTTCACCAATTTATCCCATAAAATCCGGAAAAAACGAGGGGAAAAGGTCCAAAAGTCCGTCACGGGTGGGAGCTATCAAATCTACGACCTGCTTCTCCGTGGCCGTCACCGGAAGTATCTCTGCTCCGATTTCTTACAGTTTTATCGTCTTAAACCAGCCAGGGTTCCTGCTCCTGATCTCTGTCCAGTGATCCCTGGGTTAGAGAGAGAGGGGAAATCAGCCAGGGTTCCTGCTCCTGATCACTGTCCAGTGATCCCTGGGTTAGAGAGAGAGGGGAAATCAGCCAGGGTTCCTGCTCCTGATCACTGTCCAGTGATCCCTGGGTTAGAGAGACAGGGGAAATCAGCCAGGGTTCCTGCTCCTGATCACTGTCCAGTGATCCCTGGGTTAGAGAGAGAGGGGAAATCAGCCAGGGTTCCTGCTCCTGATCACTGTCCAGTGATCCCTGGGTTAGAGAGAGAGGGGAAATCAGCCAGGGTTCCTGCTCCTGATCACTGTCCAGTGATCCCTGGGTTAGAGAGAGAGAGGAAATCAGCCAGGGTTCCTGCTCCTGATCTCTGTCCAGTGATCCCTGGGTTAGAGAGAGAGGGGTAATCAGCCAGGGTTCCTGCTCCTGATCACTGTCCAGTGATCCCTGGGTTAGAGAGAGAGGGGAAATCAGCCAGGGTTCCTGCTCCTGATCACTGTCCAGCGATCCCTGGGTTAGAGAGAGAGAGGGGAAATCAGCCAGGGTTCCTGCTCCTGATCACTGTCCAGTGATCCCTGGGTTAGAGAGAGAGAGGAAATCAGCCAGGGTTCCTGCTCCTGATCTCTGTCCAGTGATCCCTGGGTTAGAGAGAGAGGGGTAATCAGCCAGGGTTCCTGCTCCTGATCACTGTCCAGTGATCCCTGGGTTAGAGAGAGAGGGGAAATCAGCCAGGGTTCCTGCTCCTGATCACTGCACAGTGATCCCGCGTTAGAGAGAGAGGGTAAATCAGCCAGGGTTCCTGCTCCTCATCACTGTCCAGTGATCCCCGGGTTAGAGAGAGAGGGGAAATCAGCCAGGGTTCCTGCTCCTGATCACTGTCCAGTGATCCCTGGGTTAGAGAGAGAGGGGAAATCAGCCAGGGTTCCTGCTCCTGATCACTGTCCAGTGATCCCTGGGTTAGAGAGAGAGGGGAAATCAGCCAGGGTTCCTGCTCCTGATCACTGTCCAGTGATCCCTGGGTTAGAGAGAGAGGGGAAATCAGCCAGGGTTCCTGCTCCTGATCACTGTCCAGTGATCCCTGGGTTAGAGAGAGAGAGGGGAAATCAGCCAGGGTTCCTGCTCCTGATCACTGTCCAGTGATCCCTGGGTTAGCGAGAGAGGGGAAATCAGCCAGGGCTCCTGCTCCTGATCACTGTCCAGTGATCCCTGGGTTAGAGAGAGGGGGGAAATCAGCCGGGGTTCCTGCTCCTGATCACTGTCCAGTGATCCCTGGGTAAGAGAGAGAGAGGAAATCTGCCAGGGTCCCTGCTCCTGATCTCTGTCCAGTGATCCCTGGGTTAGAGAGAGAGGGGAAATCAGCCAGGGTTCCTGCTCCTTATCACTGTCCAGTGACCCCTGGGTTAGAGGGAGAGGGGAAATCAGCCAGGGTTCATGCTCCTGATCACTGTCCAGTGATCCCTGGGTTAGAGAGAGAGAGGGAAAATCAGCCAGGGTTCCTGCCCCTGATCACTGTCCAGTGATCCCTGGGTTAGAGAGAGAGGGGAAATCAGCCAGGCTTCCGGCTCCTGATCACTGTCCAGTGATCCCTGGGTTAGAGAGAGAGAGAGGAAATCAGCCAGGGTTCCTGCTCCTGATCACTGTCCAGTGATCCCTGGGTTAGAGAGAGGGGGAAATCAGCCAGGGTTCCTGCTCCTGATCACTGTCCAGTGATCCCTGGGTTCGAGAGAGAGAGAGGAAATCAGCCAGGGTTCCTGCTCCTGATCACTGTCCAGTGACCCCTGGGTTAGAGAGAGAGAGAGGGGAAATCAGCCAGGGTTCCTGCTCCTGATCACTGTCCAGTGATCCCTGGGTTAGAGAGAGAGGGGAAATCAGCCAGGGTTCCTGCTCCTGATCACTGTCCAGTGATCCCGGGTTAGAGAGAGATGGGAAATGAGCCAGGGTTCCTGCTCCTGATCACTGTCCAGTGATCCCTGGGTTAGAGAGAGAGAGAGGGGAAATCAGCCAGGGTTCCTGCTCCTGATCACTGTCCAGTGACCCCTGGGTTAGAGAGAGAGGGGAAATCAGCCAGGGTTCCTGCCACTGATCACTGTCCAGTGATCCCTGGGTTAGAGAGAGAGAGAGGAAATCAGCCAGGGTTCCTGCTCCTGATCACTGTCCAGTGATCCCTGGGTTAGAGAGAGAGAGAGAGAGGGCAAATCAGCCAGTGTTCCTGCTCCTGATCACTGTCCAGTGATCCCTGGGTTAGAGAGAGAGAGAGGGCAAATCAGCCAGTGTTCCTGCTCCTGATCACTGTCCAGTGATCCCTGGGTTAGAGAGAGAGAGAGGGGAAATCAGCCAGGGTTCCTGCTCCTGATCACTGTCCAGTGATCCCTGGGTTAGAGAGAGAGGGGGGAAATCAGCCAGGGTTCCTGCTCCTGATCACTGTCCAGTGATCCCTGGGATAGAGAGAGAGGGGAAATCAGCCAGGGTTCCTGCCACTGATCACTGTCCAGTGATCCCTGGGTTAGAGAGAGAGAGAGGAAATCAGCCAGGGTTCCTGCTCCTGATCACTGTCCAGTGATCCCTGGGTTAGAGAGAGAGGGGAAATCAGCCAGGGTTCCTGCTCCTGATCACTGTCCAGTGATCCCTGGGTTAGAGAGAGAGGGGAAATCAGCCAGGGTTCCTGCTCCTGATCACTGTCCAGTGATCCCTGGGTTAGAGAGAGAGAGGGGGGAAATCAGCCAGCGTTCCTGCTCCTGATCACTGTCCAGTGATCCCTGGGTTAGAGAGAGAGAGAAAATCAGCCAGGGTTCCTGCTCCTGATCACTGTCCAGTGATCCATAGGTTAGAGAGCGAGGAAATCAGCAAGGGTTCCTGCTCCTGATCACTGTCCAGTGATCCCTAGCTTAGAGAGAGAGGGGAAATCAGCCAGAGTTCCTGCTCCTGATCACTGTCCAGTGATCCCTGGGTTAGAGAGAGAGAGGAGAAATCAGCCAGGGTTCCTGCTCCTGATCACTGTCCAGTGATCCCTGGGTTAGAGAGAGAGAGGGGAAATCAGCCAGGGTTCCTGCTCCTGATCACTGTCCAGTGATCCCTGGGTTAGAGAGAGAGGGGAAATCAGCCAGGGCTCCTGCTCCTGATCACTGTCCAGTGATCCCTGGGTCAGAGGGAGAGGGGAAATCAGCCAGGGTTCGTGCTCCTGATCACTGTCCAGTGATCCCTGGGTTAGAGAGAGAGTGGGGAAATCAGCCAGGGTTCCTGCTCCTGATCACTGTCCAGTGATCCCTGGGTTAGAGAGAGAGGGGAAATCAGCCAGGCTTCCTGCTCCTGATCACTGTCCAGTGACCCCTGGGTTAGAGAGAGGGGGGAAATCAGCCAGGGTTCCTGCTCCTATTCACTGTCCAGTGATCCCTGGGTAAGAGAGAGAGAGGAAATCTGCCAGGGTCCCTGCTCCTGATCACTGTCCAGTGATCCCTGGGTTAGAGAGTGAGGGAAAATCAGCCAGGGTTCCTGCTCCTGATCACTGTCCAGTGATCCCTGGGTTAGAGAGGGGGGGGGGGAAATCAGCCAGGGTTCCTGCTCCTGATCACTGTCCAGTGATCCCTGGGTTAGAGAGAGAGGGGAAATCAGCCAGGGTTTCTGCTCCTGATCACTGTCCAGTGATCCCTGGGTTAGAGAGAAAGAGGGGAAATCAGCCAGGGTTCCTGCTCCTGATCACTGTCCAGTGATTCCTGGGTTAGAGAGAGAGGGGAAATCAGCCAGGATCCGGCTCCTGATCACTGTCCAGTGATCCCTGGGTTAGAGAGAGAGAGAGGGGACATCAGCCAGGGTTCCTGCTCCTGATCACTGTCCAGTGATCCCTGGGTTAGAGAGAGAGGGGGGAAATCAGCCAGGGTTCCTGCTGCTGATCACTGTCCAGTGATCCCTGGGTTAGAGAGAGAGGGGAAATCAGCCAGGATTCCGGCTCCTGATCACTGTCCAGTGATCCCTGGGTTAGAGAGAGGGGGGAAATCAGCCAGGGTTCCTGCTCCTGATCACTGTCCAGTGATCCCTGGGTTAGACAGAGAGAGGGGAAATCAGCCAGGGTTCCTGCTCCTGATCACTGTCCAGTGATCCCTGGGTTAGAGAGAGAGAGGAGAAATCAGCCAGGGTTCCTGCTCCTGATCACTGTCCAGTGATCCCTGGGTTAGAGAGGGGGGGGGGGAAATCAGCCAGGGTTCCTGCTCCTGATCACTGTCCTGTGATCCCTGGGTTAGAGAGAGAGGGGGGAAATCAGCCAGGGTTCCTGGTCCTGATCACTGTCCAGTGATCCCTGGGTTAGAGAGAGAGGGGAAATCAGCCAGGGTTCCTGCTCCTGGTCACTGTCCAGTGATCCCTGGGTTAGAGAGAAAGAGGGGAAATCAGCCAGGGTTCCTGCTCCTGATCACTGTCCAGTGATCCCTGGGTTAGAGAGAGAGGGGAAATCAGCCAGGGTTCCTGCTCCTGATCACTGTCCAGTGATCCCTGGGTTAGAGAGAAAGAGGGGAAATCAGCCAGGGTTCCTGCTCCTGATCACTGTCCAGTGATCCCTGGGTTAGAGAGAGAGAGGGGAAATCAGCCAGGGTTCCTGCTCCTGATCACTGTCCAGTGATCCCTGGGTTAGAGAGAGAGAGAGGGGACATCAGCCAGGGTTCCTGCTCCTGATCACTGTCCAGTGATCCCTGGGTTAGAGAGAGAGAGGGGAAATCAGCCAGGGGTCCTGCTCCTGATCACTGCCCAGTGATCCCTGGGTTAGAGAGAGGGGGGAAATCAGCCAGGGATCCGGCTCCTGATCACTGTCCAGTGATTCCTGGGTTAGAGAGAGAGAGAGGGGAAATCAGCCAGGGTTCCTGCTCCTGATCACTGTCCAGTGATTCCTGGGTTAGAGAGAGAGGGGAAATCAGCTAGGGTTCCTGCTCCTGATCACTGTCCAGTGATCCCTGGGTTAGAGAGAGGGGGGAAATCAGCCAGGGTTCCTGCTCCTGATCACTGTCCAGTGAGCCCTGGGTTAGAGAGAGAGAGGGGAAATCAGCCAGGGTTCCTGCTCCTGATCACTGTCCAGTGATCCCTGGGTTAGAGAGAGGGGACATCAGCCAGGGTTCCTGCTCCTGATCACTGTCCAGTGATTCCTGGGTTAGAGAGAGAGGGGGAATCAGCCAGGGTTCCTGCTCCTGATCACTGTCCAGTGATCCCTGGGTTAGAGAGAGAGGGGAAATCAGCCAGGGTTCCTGCTCCTGATCACTGTCCAGTGATCCCTGGGTTAGAGAGAGAGGGGAAATCAGCCAGGGTTCCTGCTGCTGATCACTGTCCAGTGATCCCTGGGTTAGAGAGAGAGGGGAAATCAGCCGGGGTTCCTGCTCCTGATCACTGTCCAGTGATCCCTGGGTTAGAGAGAGGGGGAAATCAGCCAGGGTTCCTGCCCCATCCCTGATTTGTGTTGGGAATCTGTTGTTCTGATCTAGGTGATGAGTTGGGATTGGATGTCACTTTGCGATGTGATCAGCTCTTCCTACCTCTGTATCCCTGAGCCAGTGTCCCCTGTTGGAATGTCAGAGACTGAGCAGGAATGTGGACAGTGACTGTATCTCTATTCCCGTTCCAGAGCTGGTTCACCCTCTTTCTCAGAACAATCCAGCAGCTCCCTCCTGAGCGCTGAGGAGCAGTATGAGGATTACGGAGAAGCTGATGAAAGTGACTTCATTCCCAGCAGCCCCTGTCCTGATTATGAAAGCAGAACCAACGGTTGTTCGGACCTGGGCTCATCCGTATCCTCCAGGTCAGTGACTGGACTTGGTCAAAACTCAGGGACACGCGGTTGGGGGTGGGCGGGATGTGTAAGGGGGGTGATGGAGGATGTTCTAACCCCACGAGGGCCCCGGACCGCTCAATTGAACTCCCCGTGGGGCATGTGGAGTACGAGCCCCCCACTGAGGGTCGGACCGCAATGTCGGGCTTGTTAATTCTCCGGGATAAAACCTGGCCTGGGAAGGAGCCGGAATCTCGGGATGGTCCCGGCTGGCACCTGTAGTTGCTGTGTTTCCTAACTGTGAGTCAGAAAGAAACTACTTTTTCAGGGCACCTCATTGACTGAAACAGAGGAAGACTTTTGGGGGGGTTAGATGAATCGGAGAGTGGGATGGGGTCAGAGAGTAAAAGTTGAATGAGACGGAGACTGTCCAGGAGGAGGGAATCTTGTGTTTTTGATTAGGAATTATTAATGGATTGACTCTGTGATCAGAGATTATTGATGGATTGACCCTGTGATCAGAGATTATTGATGTGTTGGCTCTGTGATCAGAGATTATTAATGGATTCACTCTGTGATCAGAGATTATTAATGTATTGACCCTGTGATCAGAGATTATTGATGTATTGACCCTGTGATCAGAGATTATTGATGGATTGACCCTGTGATCAGAGATTATTGATGGATTGACTCTGTGATCAGAGATTATTGATGGATTGACCCTGTGATCAGAGATTATTGATGGATTCACTCTGTGATCAGAGATTATTGATGTGTTGGCTCTGTGATCAGAGATTATTAATGGATTCACTCTGTGATCAGAGATTATTAATGTATTGACCCTGTGATCAGAGATTATTGATGTATTGACCCTGTGATCAGAGATTATTGATGGATTGACCCTGTGATCAGAGATTATTAATGGATTCACTCTGTGATCAGAGATTATTGATGGATTGACTCTGTGATCAGAGATTATTAATGGATTCACTCTGTGATCAGAGATTATTGATGGATTGACTCTGTGATCAGAGATTATTAATGGATTCACTCTGTGATCAGAGATTATTGATGTGTTGACTCTGTGATCAGAGATTATTGATGTATTGACTCTGTGATCAGAGATTATTGATGGATTGACCCTGTGATCAGAGATTATTGATGGATTGACCCTGTGATCAGAGATTATTGATGGATTGACCCTGTGATCAGAGATTATTGATGGATTGACTTTGTGATCAGAGATTATTGATGGATTGACTCTGTGATCAGAGATTATTAATGGATTGACCCTGTGATCAGAGATTATTGATGGATTGACCCTGTGATCAGAGATTATTGATGGATTGACCCTGTGATCAGAGATTATTGATGGATTCACTCTGTGATCAGAGATTATTGATGTATTGACTCTGTGATCAGAATTATTAATGGATTGACCCTGTGATCAGAGATTATTGATGTATTGACTCTGTGATCAGAGGTTATTGATGGATTGATTTCTGTGATCAGAGATTATTGATGGATTGACCCTGTGATCAGAGATTATTAATGGATTCACTCTGTGATCAGAGATTATTGATGTATTGACTCTGTGATCAGAGATTATTAATGGATTCACTCTGTGATCAGAGATTATTGATGGATTGATTTCCGTGATCAGAGATTATTGATGGATTGACTCTGTGATCAGAGATTATTGATGGATTCACTCTGTGATCAGAGATTATTGATGTATTGACTCTGTGATCAGAGATTATTAATGGATTCACTCTGTGATCAGAGATTATTGATGTATTGACTCTGTGATCAGAGATTATTGATGGATTGACCCTGTGATCAGAGATTATTGATGTATTGACTCTGTGATCAGAGATTATTAATGGATTGACTCTGTGATCAGAGATTATTGATGTATTGACTCTGTGATCAGAGATTATTGATGGATTGATTTCTGTGATCAGAGATTATTGATGTATACACTCTGTGATCGGAGATTATTAATGGATTGACTCTGTGATCAGAGATTATTGATGTATTGACCCTGTGATCAGAGATTATTAATGGATTCACTCTGTGATCCGAGATTATTGATGGATTGACTCTGTGATCAGAGATTATTGATGTATACACTCTGTGATCAGAGATTATTGATGTATTGACCCTGTGATCAGAGATTATTAATGGATTCACTCTGTGATCAGAGATTATTGATGGATTCACTCTGTGATCAGAGATTATTGATGTATTGACTCTGTGATCAGAGATTATTAATGGATTCACTCTGTGATCAGAGATTATTGATGTATTGACCCTGTGATCAGAGATTATTAATGGATTGACTCTGTGATCAGAGATTATTGATGGATTGACTCTGTGATCAGAGATTATTGATGTATTGACCCTGTGATCAGAGATTATTAATGGATTCACTCTGTGATCAGAGATTATTGATGGATTGACTCTGTGATCAGAGATTATTAATGGATTCACTCTGTGATCAGAGATTACTGATGGATTGACTCTGTGATCAGAGATTATTAATGGATTCACTCTGTGATCAGAGATTATTGATGGATTGACTCTGTGATCAGAGATTATTGATGTATTCACTCTGTGATCAGAGATTATTGATGTGTTGACTCTGTGATCAGAGATTATTGATGTATTGACTCTGTGATCAGAGATTATTGATGGATTGACTCTGTGATCAGAGATTATTGATGGATTGACTCTGTGATCAGAGATTATTGATTGATTGACTCTGTGATCAGAGATTATTGATGGAATGATTTATGTGATCAGAGATTATTGATGGATTGATTTCTGTGATCAGAGATTATTAATGGATTGACTCTGTGATCAGAGATTATTAATGGATTGACTCTGTGATCAGAGATTATTGATGTATTGACTCTGTGATCAGAGATTATTGATTGATTGACTCTGTCATCAGAGATTATTGATGTATTGACCCTGTGATCAGAGATTATTAATGGATTCACTCTGTGATCAGAGATTATTGATGGATTGACTCTGTGATCAGAGATTATTAATGGATTCACTCTGTGATCAGAGATTACTGATGGATTGACTCTGTGATCAGAGATTATTAATGTATTGACCCTGTGATCAGAGATTATTGATGTATTGACCCTGTGATCAGAGATTATTGATGGATTGACCCTGTGATCAGAGATTATTAATGGATTCACTCTGTGATCAGAGATTATTGATGGATTGACTCTGTGATCAGAGATTATTAATGGATTCACTCTGTGATCAGAGATTATTGATGGATTGACTCTGTGATCAGAGATTATTAATGGATTCACTCTGTGATCAGAGATTATTGATGTGTTGACTCTGTGATCAGAGATTATTGATGTATTGACTCTGTGATCAGAGATTATTGATGGATTGACCCTGTGATCAGAGATTATTGATGGATTGACCCTGTGATCAGAGATTATTGATGGATTGACCCTGTGATCAGAGATTATTGATGGATTGACTTTGTGATCAGAGATTATTGATGGATTGACTCTGTGATCAGAGATTATTAATGGATTGACCCTGTGATCAGAGATTATTGATGGATTGACCCTGTGATCAGAGATTATTGATGGATTGACCCTGTGATCAGAGATTATTGATGGATTCACTCTGTGATCAGAGATTATTGATGTATTGACTCTGTGATCAGAATTATTAATGGATTGACCCTGTGATCAGAGATTATTGATGTATTGACTCTGTGATCAGAGGTTATTGATGGATTGATTTCTGTGATCAGAGATTATTGATGGATTGACCCTGTGATCAGAGATTATTAATGGATTCACTCTGTGATCAGAGATTATTGATGTATTGACTCTGTGATCAGAGATTATTAATGGATTCACTCTGTGATCAGAGATTATTGATGGATTGATTTCCGTGATCAGAGATTATTGATGGATTGACTCTGTGATCAGAGATTATTGATGGATTCACTCTGTGATCAGAGATTATTGATGTATTGACTCTGTGATCAGAGATTATTAATGGATTCACTCTGTGATCAGAGATTATTGATGTATTGACTCTGTGATCAGAGATTATTGATGGATTGACCCTGTGATCAGAGATTATTGATGTATTGACTCTGTGATCAGAGATTATTAATGGATTGACTCTGTGATCAGAGATTATTGATGTATTGACTCTGTGATCAGAGATTATTGATGGATTGATTTCTGTGATCAGAGATTATTGATGTATACACTCTGTGATCGGAGATTATTAATGGATTGACTCTGTGATCAGAGATTATTGATGTATTGACCCTGTGATCAGAGATTATTAATGGATTCACTCTGTGATCCGAGATTATTGATGGATTGACTCTGTGATCAGAGATTATTGATGTATACACTCTGTGATCAGAGATTATTGATGTATTGACCCTGTGATCAGAGATTATTAATGGATTCACTCTGTGATCAGAGATTATTGATGGATTCACTCTGTGATCAGAGATTATTGATGTATTGACTCTGTGATCAGAGATTATTAATGGATTCACTCTGTGATCAGAGATTATTGATGTATTGACCCTGTGATCAGAGATTATTAATGGATTGACTCTGTGATCAGAGATTATTGATGGATTGACTCTGTGATCAGAGATTATTGATGTATTGACCCTGTGATCAGAGATTATTAATGGATTCACTCTGTGATCAGAGATTATTGATGGATTGACTCTGTGATCAGAGATTATTAATGGATTCACTCTGTGATCAGAGATTACTGATGGATTGACTCTGTGATCAGAGATTATTAATGGATTCACTCTGTGATCAGAGATTATTGATGGATTGACTCTGTGATCAGAGATTATTGATGTATTCACTCTGTGATCAGAGATTATTGATGTGTTGACTCTGTGATCAGAGATTATTGATGTATTGACTCTGTGATCAGAGATTATTGATTGATTGACTCTGTGATCAAAGATTATTGATGGATTGATCTGGGATTATTAATGGATTATTAATGGATTGATTTTGCTGCTCCAGCGCTGTTCAGACCCCGAGGAAGATGCGACATGTGTTTAGCAGTGAGTTCCTCGATGTATATTGTTCCCAATGCTCGAAGAAGATGAATCTGCTCAATGACCTGGAGGCTCGTCTAAAAAAGCTAAAAGCAAACAGGTAAATGCACCAGACTTGGTGACCCCACAGTGACCCAATGATAACCCTGTGGTGACCCCCCAGTAACTGTACAGTGACACAAAGGAAGATGGTTGTGGTGGTTGGAGGTCAATCATCTCAGCTCCAGGACATCCCTGCAGGAGTTCCTCAGGGTCGTGTCCTCGGCCCAGCCATCTTCAGCTGCTTCATCAATGACCCCCCTTCCATCAGAAGGTCAGAAGTGGGGGTGTTCCCTATGACTGCACAATGTTCAGCACCATTCGCGACTCCTCAGATAATGAAGCAGTCCCTGTCCAAATGCAGCGAGACCCGGGCAACATCCAGGCTCGGGGCTGACAAGTGGCAAGTTACATTCACGCCACACAAGTGCCAGGCAATGCCCATCTCCTACAAGAGAGGATCTAACCATCGCCCCTTGACATTCAATGGCATTACCATCGCTGAATCCCCACAATCAACATCCTGGGGGTTACCATTGATCAGAAACTGGACTGGACCCAGACACATTAATACTGTGGCCACCAGGGCAGGTCAGAGGCTTGGAATCCTACAGCGAGTAACTCACCTCCTGACCCTCCCAAAGCCTGTCCACCATCTACAAGGCACAAGTCAGGAGTGTGATGGAAAACTCTCCACTTGCCTGGATGAGTGCAGCTCCAACAACACTCAAGAAGCTTGACACCATCCAGGACAAAGCAACCCCGCTTGATTGTTCCCCCTTCCACAAACATTCACTCCCTCCCCCACCGACGCACAGTGGCAGCCGTGTGTACCATCTACAAGATGCACTGCAGTAACTCACCAAGGCTCCTCAGACAACACCTTCCAAACCCACAACCACTACCATCTAGAAGGACAAGAGCAGCAGATACCTGGGAAACCCCACCACCTGGAGGTTCCCCTCCAAGTCACTCACCATCCTGACTTGGAAATATATCGGCCGTTCCTTCACTGTTGCTGGGACAACGTCCTGGAACTCCCTCCCTAACAGCACTGTGGGTGTACCTACACCTCAAGGGCAGCAGCGGTTCAAGAAGGCAGCTCACTCCCACCTTCTAAAGGGCAACTAGGGATGGGCAATAAATGCTACTCCCACATCCCGTAAATTAATAAAAAAAAACACAGTGACCCTCTGGTAACCCCGGTAACTCCACAGTGAACGTGATCCCTTCATCAGATTTAGCAGGTGTTTAAAGTTTAGGGTCTTCCTCACCATGGATCCATGATCTGTGGGGTCCAGGTAGCCTGAAGCTAATGTTCCTTCCAGTGAAGAAACAGCGATATATTTCCAAGTCAGGATGGTGAGTGACTCTCCGTCTGGACCTCTGACTGGGGTCAGGGCCTCTGACTGGGGTCAGGGCCTCTGATTGGGGTCAGGACCTCTGACTGGGGTCAGGACCTCTGATTGGGGTCAGGGCCTCTGATTGGGGTCAGGGCCTCTGACTGGGGTCAGGACCTCACTCGGGTCAGGACCTCTGACCGGGGTCAGGACCTCTGATTGGGGTCAGGGCCTCTGACTGGGGTCAGGGCCTCTGACTGGGGTCAGGGCCTCTGACTGGGGTCAGGACCTCTCACTCGGGTCAGGACCTCTGACCGGGGTCAGGACCTCTGATTGGGGTCAGGACCTCTGATTGGGGTCAGGACCTCTGATTGGTGTCAGGACCTCTGACTGGGGTCAGGGCCTCTGACTGGGGTCAGGACCTCTGATTGGGGTCAGGGCCTCTGATTGGGGTCAGGGCCTCTGACTGGGGTCAGGACCTCTCACTCGGGTCAGGACCTCTGACCGGGGTCAGGACCTCTGATTGGGGTCAGGACCTCTGATTGGGGTCAGGACCTCTGATTGGTGTCAGGACCTCTGACTTGGGTCAGGACCTCTGACTGGTGTCAGGACCTCTGACTGGGGTCAGGACCTCTGATTGGTGTCAGGACCTCTGACTGGGGTCAGGACCTCTGACTGGGGTCAGGACCTCTGACTGGTGTCAGGACCTCTGACTGGGGTCAGGACCTCTGATTGGGGTCAGGACCTCTGACTGGAGTCAGGACTCAGAGGTTGAGGGATTGGTTGAGGGACGAAGGGTTATTGAGTGTGACTGTTGCTGTGTCAGGAACAGGCGTGAATCTCCTGGATGTTCCATTTCTTTTCCAGCCCAAACAGGAAGATCTCGTCAACAGCTTTCGGGAGGTGAGGATTTCTCAACTTGATGTCTGTGTGGAATGTCAGGGTCAAGGATCGGGCGTGGATTCAGCGTCTCCCAGGCAGTGACCTTTCAACCTGAGATAACTGGACTGGAACTGTCCCATTGTACAGAACGCAAAATGTTCCACAGAGTGACCTTTACATCGCACGACCTTTCCGTAGCGTGACCTTTCCGTAGTGTGACCTTTCCGAGCGTGCCCTTTCCGTAGCGTGACCTTTCTGTAGCGTGACCTTAGTGCATACTGGGATCTCTGCACACTGGGATCTCTCTGCACACTGGGATCTCTCTGCACACTGGGATCTCTCTACACATTGGGATCTCTCTGCACACTGGGATCTCTCTGCACACTGGGATCTCTCTGCACACTGGGATCTCTGCACACTGGGATCTCTCTGCACACTGGGATCTCTGCACACTGGGATCTCTCTGCACACTGGGATCTCTGCACACCGGGATCTCTGCACACTGGGATCTCTCTGCACACTGGGATCTCTCTGCACACTGGGATCTCTCTGCACACTGGGATCTCTCTGCACACTGGGATCTCTCTGCACACTGGGATCTCTCTGCACACAGGAATCTCACGGTACACAGGGATCTCTTTGCACTCTGGGATCTCTCTGCACTCTGGGATCTCACTGCACTCTGGGATCTCTCTGCACACTGGGATCTCTCTGCACACTGGGATCTCTCTGCACACAGAGATCTCTCTGCACACTGGGATCTCTCTGCACACTGGGATCTCTGCACATTGGGATCTCTCTGCCCACAGGAATCTCATAGTACACTGGGATCTCTTTGGACTCTTGTATCTCTCTGCACTCTGGGATCTCACTGCACACTGGGATCTCTCTGCACACTGGGATCTCTCTGCACACTGGGATCTCTCTGCACACTCGAATCTCTCTGCACACTCGAATCTCTGTGCACACTGGGATCTCTCTGCACACTGGGATCTCTCTGCACACTGGGATCTCTCTGCACACTGGGATCTCTCTGCACTCTGGGATCTCTGCACACTGGGATCTCTGCACACTGGGATCTCACTGCACACTGGGATCTCTCTGCACACTGCAATCTCTCTGCACACTGGGATCTCTCTGCACACTGGGATCCCTCTGCACACTGGGATCCCTCTGCACACAGAGATCTCTCTGCACACTGGGATCTCTCTGCACACTGGGATCTCTCTGCACACTGGGATCTCTCTGCCCACAGGAATCTCACTGTACACTGGGATCTCTTTGCACTCTTGGATCTCTCTGCACTCTTGGATCTCAATGCACACTGGGAACTCTCTGGGATCTCTGCACACTGGGATCTCTCTGCACTCTGGGATCTCTCTGCACACTGCAATCTCTCTGCACACTGGGATCTCTCTGCACACTGGGATCTCACTGCACTCTGGGATCTTACTGCACACTGGGATCTCTCTGCACACTGGGATCTCATGGCACTCTGGGATCTCTCTGCACACTGGGATCTCTCTGCACACTCAAATCTCTCTGCACACTGGGATCTCTCTGCACACTGGGATCTCTCTGCACACTGGGATCTCTGCACACTGAGATCAGTCTGCAAACTGGGATCTCAGTGCACACTGGGATCTCTCTGCACACTGGGACCTCACTGCACACTGGGATCGCTCTGCACTCTGGGCGCTCTCTGCACTCTGGGATCTCTCTGCACTCTGGCATCTCTCTGCACACTGGGATCTCTCTGCACACTGGGATCTCTCTGCACACTGGCATCTTTGTACACTGGGAGCTCTGCACACTGGGATCTCTCTGCACTCTGGGATCTCACTGCACTCTGGGATCTGTCTGCACACTGGGATCTCTCTGCACTCTGGGATCTCTGCGCACTGGGATGTCTCTGCACTCTGGGATCTCACTGCTCTCTGGGTTCTCTCGGCACACTGGGATCTCTCTGCACACTGGGATCCCTCTGCGCACTGGATCCCTCTGCACACTGGGATCTCACAGCACTCTCGGATCTTACTGCACACTGGGATCTCACTGCACACTGCAATCTCTCTGCAATCTGGGATATCTGCACACTGGGATATCTGCACACTGGGATCTCTCTCCACACTGGGATCTCCCTACACACTGGGATCTCTCTGCACACTGGGATCTCACTGCACACTGGGATCTCTCTGCTCATTGGGATCACTCTGCACACTGGGATCTCTGCACACTGGGATCTCTGCACACTGGGATCTCTGCGCACACTGGGATCTCTGTGCACACTGAGATATCTGTACACACTGGGATTTCTCTGCACACAGGGATCTCACTGCACACTGGGATCTCTCTGCACACTGGGATCTCTCTGCATACTGGGATCTCTGCACACTGGGATTTCTGTGCACACTGGGATCTCTCTGCACTCTGGGATCTCTCTGCACACTGGGATCTCTCTGCATACTCGTACCTCGCTGCACACTGAGATCTCACTTGCCAATGGGATCTCTCTCCACACTGCGATCTCTGCACACTGGGATCTCTGTGCACACTGGGCTCCCTCTGCATCTCTGCACAGTGGGAACGCTCTGCACACTGGGATCTCTCTGCATACTGGGATCTCTGCACACTGGGATTTCTGTGCACACTGGGATCTCTCTGCACACTGGGATCTCTCTGCACACTGGGATCTCTCTGCACACTGGGATCTCTCTGCATACTGGGATCTCTGCACACTGGGATTTCTGTGCACACTGGGATCTCTCTGCACACTGGGATTTCTGTGCACACTGGGATATCTGTGCACACTGGGATCTCTCTGCACACAGGAATCTCTCTGCACACTGGGATCTCTCTGCACACTGGGATCTCTCTGCACACTTGGACCTCGCTGCACACTCAAATTTATCTGCACACTCGGATCTCTCTGCACTCTGGAATCTCTCTGCACTCTGGGATTTCTCTGCACTCTGGGATCTCTCTGCACACTGGGATCTCTCTGCACACTGGGATCTCTCTGCACACTCGAATCTCTCTGCACACAGTGATCTCTCTGCACACTGGATCTCTCTGCACACTGGGATCTCCCTGCACACTGGGATCTCTGTGCACACTGCGCTCTCTCTGCAAACTGGGATCTCTCTGCACACTGGGATCTCTCTGCACACTGGGATCTCTCTGCACACTGGGATCTCTCTGCACACTGGGATCTCTCTGCACACTGGGATCTCTGTGCACACTGCGCTCTCTCTGCAAACTGGGATCTCTCTGCATACTGGGATCTCTGCACACTCGAATCAATGTGCACTCTGGGATCTCTCTGCACACTGGGATCTCTCTTTACACTGGGATCTCTCTTTACACTGGGATCTCTCTGCACACTGGGACCTCGCTGCACACTGGGATCTCTCTGCACACTGGGATCTCTCTGCACACTGGGATCTCTCTGCACACTGGGATCTCTCTGCACACTGGGATCTCTCTGCACACTGGGATCTCTGCGCACTGGGATCTCTGCGCACTGGGATCTCTCTGTGCACTGGGATCTCTCTGCACACTGGGATCCCTGCACACTGGGATCTCTCTGCACACTGGGATCTCTCTGCACACTGGGGTCTCTCTGCACACTGGGATCTCTGCACACTGGGATCTCTCTGCACACTTGCATCTCTCTGCACACTGGCATCTCTCTGCACACTGGGATCTCTGCACACTGGGATCTCACTGCACACAGTAATCTCACTGTACACTGGGATCTCTTTGCACTCTGGGATCTCTCTGCACTCTGGGATCTCACTGCACTCTGGGATCTCTCTGCACTCTGGGATCTCTCTGCACACTGGGATCTCTCTGGGATCTATCTGCACACTGGGATCTATCTGCTCACGGGGATCTCTCTGCACACTGGGATCTCTCTGCACACAGGGGTGTCTCTGCACACTGGGATCTCTGCACACTGGGATCTCTGCACACTGGGATCTCTCTGCCCACAGGAATCTCACTGTACGTTGGGATCTCTTTGCACTCTGGGATCTCTCTGCACTCTGGGATCTCTGCACACTGGGATCTCTCTGCACACTGGGATCTCTCTGCACTCTGGGATCTCTCTGTACTCTGGGATCTCACTGCACAATGGAATCTCTCTTCACACTGGGATCTCTTCGCACTCTGGGATCTCTCTGCACGCTGGGATCTCATTGCACTATGGAATCTCTCTGCACACTGGGATCTCTCTGCACACTGGGATCTCACTGCGCTCTGGGATCTTACTGCACATTGGGATCTCTCTGCACACTGGGATCTCTCTGCACACGGGGATCTCTCTGCACACGGGGATCTCTCTGCACACAGTTATACCTCTGCATACTGGGATCTCCCTGCACTCTGGGCTCTCTCTGCACAGTGGGATCTCTGCACACTGGGATCTCTTTGCACACATGAATCTCACTGTACACAGGGCTATCTTTGCACTCTGGGATCACTCTGCACACTTGGATCTCTCTAGGATCTCTGCACACTGGGATCTCTCTGGGATCTCTGCACACTGGGATCACTGCACACTTGGATCTATCTGCTCACGGGGATCTCTCTGCACACTGGGATCTCTCTGCACACAGGGATGTCTCTGCACACTGGGATCTCTGCACACTGGGATCTCTCTGCCCACAGGAATCTCTCTGCACACTGGGATCTCTGTGCACTCTGGGATCTCACTGCACTATGGAATCTCTCTGCACACTGGGATCTCTCTGCACACTGGGATCTCTGCACAATGGGATCTCTGCACACTGGGATCTCTCTGCACACTGGGATCTCTCTGCACTCTGGGATCTCACTGCACTATGGAATCTCTCTTCACACTGGGATCTCTTTGCACTCTGGGATCTCACTGCACTATGGAATCTCTCTGCAAACTGGGATCTCTCTGCACTCTGGGATCTCTCTGCACACTGGGATCTCTCTGCACACTGGGATCTCTCTTCACACTGGGATCTCTCTGCACACTGGGATCTCTCTGCACACTGGGATCTCTCTGCACACTGGGATCTCCCTGCACACTGGGATCTCTCTGCACACTGGGATCTCTCTGCACACTGGGATCTCTCTGCACACTGGGATCTCTCTGCACACTGGGATCTCTCTGCACACTGGGATCTCTGCACACTGGGATCTCTCTGCACACTGGGATCTCTGCACACTGGGATCTCTCTGCACACTGGGATCTCACTGCACATTGAGATCTCGCTGCACACTGCGATATCTCTGCACTCTGGGATCTCTCTGCATCTGGGATCTCTCTGCACTCTGGGATCTCTCTGCACTCTGGGATCTCTCTGCACTCTGGGATCTCTCTGCACTCTGGGATCTCTCTGCACTCTGGGATCTCTCTGCACACAGGTATACCTCTGCAGACTGGGATCTCCCTGCACACTGGGCTCTCTCTGCACAGTGGGATCTCTGCACACTGGGATCTCTCTGCACACATGAATCTCACTGTACACTGGGCTATCTTTGCACTCTGGGATCTCTCTGCACTCTGGGATCTCACTACACTCTGGGATCTCTCTGCACACTGGGATCACTGCACTCTGGGATCTCTCTGCACACTGGGATCTCTTTGCAGACTTGGGTCTCTGCATAATGGGATCTCTGCGCACTGGGACCTGTCTTCACACTGGGATCTCTCTGCACACTGGAATCCCTCTGCATCTCTGCACACTGGGATCTCTCTGCACACTGGGATCTCTGTGCACACCTGGATCTCTGTGCACACTGGGATCTCATTGCAATCTGGGATCTTACTGCACACTGGGATCTCTCTGCTCTCTGGGATCTCTCTGCACTCTGGGATCTCTCTGCACACTCAAATCTATCTGCACACTGGGATCTCTCTGCACACTGGGATCTCTCTGCACACTGGGATCTCTCTGCACACTTGGATCTCTCTGCACACTTGGATCTCTCTGCACACTTGGATCTCTGCACACTGGGATCTCTCTACACACTAGGATCTCCCTGCACACTGGGATCTCCCTGCACTCTGGGATCTCTCTGAACACTGGGATCTCGCTGCACACTGGGATCTCTCTGCTCTCTGGGATCTCTCTGCACTCTGGGATCTCTCTGCACACTCAAATCTATCTGCACACTGGGATCTCTCTGCACACTGGGATCTCTCTGCACACTGGGATCTCTCTGCACACTGGGATCTCTCTGCACACTGGGATCTCTGCACACTGGGATCTCTCTACACACTGGGATCTCCCTGCACACTGGGATCTCCCTGCACTCTGGGATCTCCCTGCACTCTGGGATCTCGGTGCACACTGGGATCTCTCTGCACACTGGGATCTCTCTGCACACTGGGATTTCTCTGCACACTGGGATCTCTCTGCACACTGGGATCTCTCTGCACACTGGGATCTCTCTGCACACTGGGATCTCTCTACACACTGGGATCTCTGCACACTGGGATCTCTCTGCACACTGGGATCTCTCTGCACACTGGGATCTCTGCACACCGGGATCACTCTGCACACTGGGATCACTCTGCACACTGGGATCTCTCTGCACACTGGGATCTCTCTGCACACTGGGATCTCTCTGCACACTGGGATCTCTCTGCACACTGGGATCTCTCTGCACACTGCGATCTCTACACACTGGGATCTCTCTGCCCACAGGAATCTCACTGTACACTGGGATCTATTTGCACTCTTGGATCTCTCTGCACTCTGGGATCTCTCTGCACACTGGGATCTTTGTACACTGGGAACTCTGCACACTGGGATCTCTCTGCACTCTGGGATCTCTCTGCATTCTGGGATCTCACTGCACTCTGGGATCTGTCTGCACACTGGGATCTCTCTGCACTCTGGGATCTCTGCGCACTGGGATGTCTCTGCACTCTGGGATCTCACTGCTCTCTTGGATCTCTCTGCACACTGGGATCTCTCTGCACACTGGGATACCTCTGCGCACTGGATACCTCTGCACACTGGGATCTCACAGCACTCTCGGATCTTACTGCACACTGGGATCTCGCTGCACACTGCAATCTCTCTGCAATCTGGGATCTCTGCACACTGGGATCTCTCTGCACACATGAATCTCACTGTACACTGGGCTATCTTTGCACTCTGGGATCTCTCTGCACTCTGGGATCTCACTACACTCTGGGATATCTCTGAACACTGGGATCTCTCTGAACACTGGGATCTCTCTGAACACTGGGATCTCTCTGCACACTGGGATCTCTCTGCACACTGGGATCTCTCTGCACACTGGGATCTCTCTGCACACGGGGATCTCTCTGCACACTGGGATCTCTCTGCACGCTGGGATCTCTCTGCACACTGGGATCTCTCTGCACACTGCGATCTCTCTGCACACTGGGATCTCTGCACACTCGAATCAATGTGCACTCGAATCAGTGTGCACTCAGGGATCTCTCTGCACACTGCGATCTCTCTGCACACTGGGATCTCTCTTCACACTGGGATCTCTCTGCACACTGGGACCTCGCTGCACACTGGGATGTCTCTGCACACAGGGATTTCTCTGCACACTGGGATCTCTCTGCACACTGGGATCTCTCTGCAAACTGGGATCTCTCTGCACACTGGGATCGCTGCACACTGGGATCTCTCTGCTCTCTGGGATCTCTCTGCACTCTGGGATCTCTCTGCACACTCAAATCTATCTGCACACTGGGATCTCTCTGCACACTGGGATCTCTCTGCACACTTGGATCTCTGCACACTGGGATCTCTCTACACACTGGGATCTCCCTGCACACTGGGATCTCCCTGCACACTGGGATCTCACTGTACACTGGGCTATCTTTGCACTCTGGGATCTCTCTGCACTCTGGGATCTCACTACACTCTGGGATCTCTCTGCACACTGGGATCTCTCTGCACACTGGGATCTCTCTGCACACTGGGATCTCTCTGCACACTGGGATCTCTCTGCACACTGGGATCTCTCTGCACACTGGGATCTCTGCACACTGGGATCTCTGCACACTGGGATCTCTCTGCACACTGCCATCTCTCTGCACACTGGGATCTCTGCACACGGGGATCTCACTGCACTCTGCGATCTCTCTGCACACTGGGATCTCTCTGGGTTCTCTGCACACTCGGATCTCTCTGGGATCTCTGCACACTGGGATCTCTGCACACTGGGATCTATCTGCTCACGGGGATCTCTCTGCACACTGGGATCTCCCTGCACACTGGGATGTCTCTGCACACTGGAATCTCTGCACACTGGGATCTCTCTGCCCACAGGAATCTCACTGTACATTGGGATCTCTTTGCACTCTGGGATCTCTCTGCACTCTGGGATCTCTGCACACTGGGATCTCTGCACACTGGGATCTCTGCACACTGGGATCTTTCTGCACTCTGGGATCTCTCTGCACTCTGGGATCTCTCTGCACTCTGGGATCTCTCTGCACTCTGGGATCTCTCTGCACTATGGGATCTCTCTGCACACTGGGATTTCTCTGCACACTGGGATCTCTCTGCACTCTGTGATCTCTCTGCACACTGGGATCTCTCTGCACACTGGGATCTCTCTGCACTCTGGGATCTTACTGCACACTGGGATCTCTCTGCACACTGGGATCTCTCTGCACACGGGGATCTCTCTGCACACAGGTATACCTCTGCATACTGGGATCTCCCTGCACACTGTGCTCTCTCTGCACAGTGGGATCTCTACACACTGGGATCTCTCTGCACACATGAATCTCACTGTACACTGGGCTATCTTTGCACTCTGGGATCAATCTGCACACTGGGATCTCTCTGGGATCTCTGCACACTGGGATCTCTCTGGGATCTCTGCACACTGGGATCTCTGCACACTGGGATCTATCTGCTCACGGGGATCTCTCTGCACACTGGGATCTCTCTGCACACTGGGATGTCTCTGCACACTGGGATCTCTGCACACTGGGATCTCTCTGCCCACAGGAATCTCACTGTACATTGGGATCTCTTTGCACTCTGGGATCTCTCTGCACTCTGGGATCTCACTGCACTATGGAATCTCTCTGCACACTGGGATCTCTCTGCACACTGGGATCTCTGCACACTGGCATCTCTCTGCACACTGGGATCTCTGCACACGGGGATCTCTCTGCACTCTGGGATCTCACTGCACTCTGCGATCTCTCTGCACACTGGGATCTCTCTGCACACTGGGATCTCTCTGGGTTCTCTGCACACTGGGATCTCTCTGGGATCTCTGCACACTGGGATCTCTGCACACTGGGATCTATCTGATCACTGGGATCTCTCTGCACACTGGGATCTCTCTGCACACAGGGATGTCTCTGCACACTGGGATCTCTGCACACTGGCATCTCTCTGCCCACAGGAATCTCACGGTACATTGGGATCTCTCTGCACACAGGGATGTCTCTGCACACTGGGATCTCTGCACTCTGGGATCTATCTGCACTCTTGGATCTCTCTGCACTCTGGGATCTCTCTGCACTCTGGGATCTCTCTGCACTCTGGGATCTCTCTGCACTCTGGGATCTCTCTGCACTCTGGGATCTCTCTGCACTCTGGGATATCTCTGCACTCTGGGATCTCTCTGCATTCTGGGATCTCTCTGCACTCTGGGATCTCTCTGCACTCTGGGATCTCACTGCACTATGGAATCTCTCTTCACACTGGGATCTCTTTGCACTCTGGGATCTCTCTGCACTCTGGGATCTCACTGCACTATGGAATCTCTCTGCACACTGGGATCTCTCTGCACACTGGGATCTCTCTGCACACTGGGATCTCTCTGCACACTGGAATCTCTCTGCACACTGGGATCTCACTGCACACTGGGATCTCACTGCACACTGGGATCTCACTGCACTCTGGGATCTTACTGCAGACTGGGATCTCTCTGCACACTGGGATATCTCTGCACACGGGGATCTCTCTGCACACGGGGATCTCTCTGCCCACGGGGATCTCTCTGCACACGGGGATCTCTCTGCACACAGGTATACCTCTGCATGCTGGGATCTCCCTGCACACTGGGCTCTCTATGCACAGTGGGATCTCTGCACACTGGGATCTCTCTGCACACATGAATCTCACTGTACACTGGGCTATCTTTGCACTCTGGGATCTCTCTGCACTCTGGGATCTGACTACACTCTGGGATCTCTCTGCACACTGGGATCACTGCAATCTGGGATCTCTCTGCACACTGGGATCTCTCTGCAGACTTGGGTCTCTGCATAATGGGATCTCTGCACACTGGGACCTGTCTTCACACTGGGATCTCTCTGCACACTGGGATCCCTCTGCATCTCTGCACACTGGGATCTCTCTGCACACTGGGATCTCTGTGCACACTGGGATCTCTGTGCACACTGGGATCTCATTGCACTCTGGGATCTTACTGCACACTGGGATCTCGCTGCACTCTGCGATCTCTCTGCTCTCTGGGAGCTCTCTGCACTTTGGGATCTCACTGCACACTGGGATATCTCTGCACTCTCAAATCTATCTGCACACTGGGATCTCTCTGCACACTGGGATATCTCTGCACACTTGGATCTCTGCACACTGGGATCTCTCTACACACTGGGATCTCCCTGCACACTGGGATCTCCCTGCACACTGGGATCCCCCTGCACACTGGGATCTCTCTGAACACTGGGATCTCTGTGCACACTGGGATCTCCCTGCACACTGGGCTCTCTCTGCACAGTGGGATCTCTGCACACTGGGATCTCTCTGCACACATGAATCTCACTGTACACTGGGCTATCTTTGCACTCTGGGATCTCTCTGCACTCTGGCATCTCACTACACTCTGGGATCTCTCTGCACACTGGGATCTCTCTGCACACTGGGATCTCTCTGCACACTGGGATCTCTCTGCACACTGAGATCTCTGCACACTGGGATCTCTCTGCACACTGGGATCTCTCTGCACACTGGCATCTCTCTGCACACTGGGATCTCTGCACACGGGGATCTCTGCACACGGGGATCTCTCTGCACTCTGGGATCTCACTGCACTCTGGGATCTCTCTGCACACTGGGATCTCTCTGGGATCTCTGCACACTGGGATCTCTGCACACTGGGATCTATCTGCTCACGGGGATCTCTCTGCACACTGGGATCTCTCTGCACACAGGGATCTCGGCACACTGGGATCTCTCTGCCCACAGGAATCTCACTGTACATTGGGATCTCTTTGCACTCTGGGATCTCTCTGCACTCTGGGATATCTGCACACTGGGATCTTTCTGCACTCTGGGATCTCTCTGCACTCTGGGATCTCTCTGCACTATGGGATCTCTCTGCACCCTGGGATCTTACTGCACACTGGGATCTCTCTGCACACTGGGATCTCTCTGCACACGGGGATCTCTCTGCACACGGGGATCTCTCTGCGCACAGTTATACCTCTGCATACTGGGATCTCCCTGCACACTGGGCTCTCTCTGCACAGTGGGATCTCTGCTCACTGGGATCTCTCTGCACACATGAATCTCACTGTACACTGGGCTATCTTTGCACTCTGGGATCTCTCTGCACACTGGGATCTCTCTGGGATCTATCTGCTCACGGGGATCTCTCTGCACACTGGGATCTCTCTGCACACTGGGATGTCTCTGCACACTGGGATCTCTGCACACTGGGATCTCTCTGCCCACAGGAATCTCACTGTACTTTCGGATCTCTTTGCCCTGTGGGATCTCTCTGCACTCTGGGATCTCACTGCACTATGGAATCTCTCTGCACACTGGGATCTCTCTGCACACTGGGATATCTCTGCACACTCAAATCTATCTGCACACTGGGATCTTTCTGCACTCTGGGATCTCTCTGCACTCTGGGATCTCTCTGCACTATGGGGTCTCTCTGCACCCTGGGATCTCTCTGCACCCTGGGATCTTACTGCACACTGGGATCTCTCTGCACACTGGGATCTCTCTGCACACGGGGATCTCTCTGCACACGGGGATCTCTCTGCACACAGTTATACCTCTGCATACTGGGATCTCCCTGCACACTGGGCTCTCTCTGCACAGTGGGATCTCTGCTCACTGGGATCTCTCTGCACACATGAATCTCACTGTACACTGGGCTATCTTTGCACTCTGGTATCTCTCTGCACACTGGGATCTCTCTGGGATCTATCTGCTCATGGGGATCTCTCTGCACACTGGGATCTCTCTGCACACTGGGATGTCTCTGCACACTGGGATCTCTGCACACTGGGATCTCTCTGCCCACAGGAATCTCACTGTACATTGGGATCTCTTTGCACTGTGGGATCTCTCTGCACTCTGGGATCTCACTGCACTATGGAATCTCTCTGCACACATGAATCTCACTGCAGACTTGGGTCTCTGCATAAAGGGATCTCTGCACACTGGGACCTGTCTTCACACTGGGATCTCCCTGCACACTGGGATCTCCCTGCACACTGGGATCTCTCTGAACACTGGGATCTCTCTGCACACTTGGATCTCTCTGCACACTGGGATCTCTCTGCACACTGGGATCTCTCTGCACTCTGGGATCTCGCTGCACTCTGCGATCTCGCTGCTCTCTGGGATCTCTCGGCACTCTGGGATCTCTATGCACTCTGGGATCTCTCTGCACACTGGGATATCTCTGCACACTCAAATCTATCTGCACACTGGGATCTCACTGCACTCTGGGATCTTACTGCACACTGGGATCTCTCTACACACTGGGATCTCTCTGCACACTGGGATCTCTCTGCACACGGGGATCTCTCTGCACACGGGGATCTCTCTACACACAGGTATACCTCTGCATACTGGGATCTCCCTGCACACTGGGCTCTCTCCGCACAGTGGGATCTCTGCACACTGGGATCTCTCTGCACACTGGGATCTCTCTGCACATTGGGATCTCTCTGCACACTGGGATCTCTCTGCACACTGGGATCTCTCTGCACACTGCGATCTCTGCACACTCGAATCAATGTGCACTCTGGGATCTCTCTGCACACTGCGATCTCTCTTCACACTGGGATCTCTC
Organism: Scyliorhinus torazame; assembly: GCF_047496885.1. NCBI lineage: Eukaryota > Metazoa > Chordata > Chondrichthyes > Carcharhiniformes > Scyliorhinidae > Scyliorhinus > Scyliorhinus torazame. Next base: position 169,172,198 of record NC_092724.1, read on the forward strand.
TGTACACTGGGACCTCGCTGCACACTGGGATCTCTCTGCACACTGGGATTTCTCTGCACACTGGGATTTCTCTGCACACTGGGATCTCTCTGCACACCGGGATCTCTCTGCACACCGGGATCTCTCTGCACACTGGGATCTCTCTGCACACTGGGATCTCTGCACACCGGGATCTCTCTGCACACTGGGATCACTCTGCACACTGGGATCTCTCTGCATTCTGTGATCTCCCTGCACACTGGGATCTCTCTGCACACTGGGATCTCACTGCACACTGGGATCACTCTGCCCACAGGAATCTCACTGTACACCGGGATCTCTTTGCACTCTTGGATCTCTCTGCACTCTGGGATCTTACTGCACACTGGGATCTTACTGCACGCTGGGATCTCTCTGCACACGGGGATCTCTCTGCACACAGGTATACCTCTGCATACTGGGATCTCCCTGCACACTGGGCTCTCTCTGCACAGTGGGATCTCTCTGCACACATGAATCTCACTGTACACTGGGCTATCTTTGCACTCTGGGATCTCTCTGCACTCTGGGATCTTACTACACTCTGGGATCTCTCTGCACACTGGTATCAATGCACTCTGGGATCTCTCTGCACACTGGGATCTCTCTGCAGACTTGGATCTCTCTGCAGACTTGGATCTCTGCATAATGGGATCTCTGCACACTGGGACCTGTCTTCACACTGGGATCTCTCTGCACACTGGGATCCCTCTGCATCTCTGCACAGTGGGATCTCTCTGCACACTGGGATCTCTGTGCACACTGGGATCTCTGTGCACACTGGGATCTCATTGCACTCTGGGATCTCGCTGCACACTGGGATCTCGCTGCACACTGGGATCTCTCTGCTCTCTGGGATCTCTCTGCACTCTGGGATCTCTCTGCACACTCAAATCTATCTGCACACTGGGATCTCTGCACACTGGGATCTCTCTACACACTGGGATCTCCCTGCACACTGGGATCTCCCTGCACACTGGGATCTCCCTGCACACTGGGATCTCTCTGAACACTGGGATCTCTCTGAACACTGGGATCTCTCTGAACACTGGGATCTCTGTGCACACTGGGATCTCTCTGCACACTGGGATCTCTCTGCACACTGGGAGCTCTCTGCACACTGTGATCTCTCTGCACACTGCGATCTCTCTGCACACTGGGATCTCTGCACACTCAAATCAATGTGCACTCAGGGATCTCTCTGCACACTGCGATCTCTCTGCACACTGGGATCTCTCTTCACACTGGGATCTCTCTTCACACTGGGATCTCTCTGCACACTGGGACCTCGCTGCACACTGGGATGTCTGTGCACACAGGGATTTCTCTGCACACTGGGATCTCTCTGCACACTGGGATCTCTCTTCACACTGGGATCTCTCTGTACACTGGGACCTCGCTGCACACTGGGACCTCTCTGCACACTGGGATCTCTCTGCACACTGGGATCTCTCTGCACACTGGGATCTCTCTGCACACCGGGATCTCTCTGCACACTGGGATCTCTCTGCACACTGGGATCTCTGCACACCGGGATCTCTCTGCACACTGGGATCTCTGCACACTGGGATCACTCTGCACACTGGGATCTCTCTGCATTCTGTGATCTCCCTGCACACTGGGATCTCTCTGCACACTGGGATCTCTCTGCACACTGGGATTTCTCTGCACACTGGAATCTCACTGTACACTGGGATCTCTTTGCACTCTTGGATCTCTCTGCACTCTGGGATCTTACTGCACACTGGGATCTCTCTGCACACTGGGATCTCTCTGCACACGGGGATCTCTCTGCACACAGGTATACCTCTGCATACTGGGATCTCCCTGCACACTGGGCTCTCTCTGCACAGTGGGATCTCTGCACACTGGGATCTCTCTGCACACATGAATCTCACTGTACACTGGGCTATCTTTGCACTCTGGGATCTCTCTGCACTCTGGGATCTCACTACACTCTGGGATCTCTCTGCACACTGGGATCCCTCTGCATCTCTGCACACTGGGATCTCTCTGCACACTGGGATCTCTGTGCACACTGGGATCTCTGTGCACACTGGGATCTCATTGCACTCTGGGATCTTGCTGCACACTGGGATCTCGCTGCACTCTGTGATCTCTCTGCTCTCTGGGATCTCCATGCTCTCTGGGATCTCTCTGCAATCTGGGATCTCTCTGCACACTGGGATATCTCTGCACACTGGGATATCTCTGCACACTCAAATCTATCTGCACACTGGGATCTCTCTGCACACTGGGATCTCTCTGCAGATTTTGGATCTCTGCACACTGGGATCTCTCTACACACTGGGATCTCCCTGCACACTGGGATCTCCCTGCACACTGGGATCTCTCTGCACACTGGGATCTCTCTGCACACTGGGATCTCTCTGCACAGTAGGATCTCTCTGCACATTGGGATCTCTCTGCACACTGGGATCTCTCTGCACACTGGGATCTCTCTGCACACTGCGATCTCTCTGCACACTGGGATCTCTGCACACTCGAATCAGTGTGCACTCTGGGATCTCTCTGCACATTGCGATCTCTCTGCACTCTGGGATCTCACTGCTCTCTTGGATCTCTCTGCACACTGGGATCTCTCTGCACACTGGGATACCTCTGCGCACTGGATCCCTCTGAACACTGGGATCTCACAGCACTCTTGGATCTTACTGCACACTGGGATCTCGCTGCACACTGGGATCTCTCTGCAATCTGGGAGCTCTGCACACTGGGATCTCTCTGCACACATGAATCTCACTGTACACTGGGCTATCTTTGCACTCTGGGATCTCTCTGCACTCTGGGATCTCACTACACTCTGGGATCTCTCTGCACACTGGTATCACTGCACTCTGGGATCTCTCTGCACACTGGGATCTCTCTGCAGACTTGGATCTCTGCATAATGGGATCTCTGCACACTGGGACCTGTCTTCACACTGGGATCTCTCTGCACACTGGGATCCCTCTGCATCTCTGCACACTGGGATCTCTGTGCACACTGGGATCTCTGTGCACACTGGGATCTCTGTGCACACTGGGATCTCTGTGCACTATGGGATCTCGCTGCACACTGGGATCTCGCTGCACACTGGGATCTCTCTGCTCTCTAGGATCTCTCTGCTCTCTGGGATCTCTCTGCACTCTGGGATCTCTCTGCACACTCTAATCTATCTGCACACTGGGATCTCTCTGCACACTGGGATCTCTCTGCACACTGGGATCTCTCTGCACACTTGGATCTCTTCACACTGGGATCTCTCTACACACTGGGATCTCCCTGCACACTGGGATCTCCCTGCACACTGGGATCTCCCTGCACACTGGGATCTCCCTGCACACTGGGATCTCCCTGCACACTGGGATCTCTCTGAACACTGGGATCTCTCTGCACACTGGGATCTCTCTGCACACTGGTATCTCTCTGCACACTGGGATCTCTCTGCACACTGGGATCTCTCTGCACACTGGGATCTTTGTACACTGGGAACTCTGCACACTGGGATCCTCCTGCACACTGGGATCTCCCTGCACACTGGGATCTCTGTGCACACTGGGATCTCTCTGCACACTGGGATCTCTCTGCACTCTGGAATCTATCTGCACACTGGGATCTTTGTACACTGGGAACTCTGCACACTGGGATCTCTCTGCACTCTGGGATCTCTCTGCACTCTGGGATCTCACTGCACTCTGGGACCTGTCTGCACACTGGGATCTCTCTGCACTCTGGGATCTCACTGCACTCTGGGACCTGTCTGCACACTGGGATCTCTCTACACACTGGGATCTCTCTACACACTGGGATGTCTCTGTGCACTGGGATGTCTCTGCGCACTGGGATCTCTCTGCACACTGGGATCTCTCTGCACACTGGGATCTCTCTGCACTCTGGGATCTCTCTGCACACTGGGATCTCTCTGCACACTGGGATCTCTCTGCACACTGGGATCTCTCTGCACATTGGGATCTCTCTGCACACTGGGATCTCTCTGCACACTGGGATCTCTCTGCACACAGGGATCTCTCTGCACACAGGGATCTCTCTGCACTCTGGGATCTCTCTGCACTCTGGGATCTCTCTGCACACTCGAATCTCTCTGCACACTGGTATCTCTCTGCGCACTGGGATCTCTCTGCACACTGGGATCTCTCTGCACAAGGGGATCTCTCTGCACACTGGGATCTCTCTGCACACTGGGATCTCTCTGCACACTGGGATCTCTCTGCACACTGGGATCTCTCTGCACACTGGGATCTCTCTGCACACTGGGATCTCTCTGCACACTGGGATCTCTCTGCACACAAGGATCTCTCTGCACACAGGGATCTCTCTGCACTCTGGGATCTCTCTGCACTCTGGGATCACTCGGCACACTGGGATCTCTCTGCACACTCGAATCTCTCTGCACAAGGGGATCTCGCTACACACTGGTATCTCCCTGCACACTGGGATCTCTCTCTGCACACTGGGATCTCTCTGCACACTCGAATAAATGTGCACTCTGGGATCTCTCTGCACACTGGGATCTCTCTGCACACTTGAATCAATGTGCACTCTGGGATCTCTCTGCACACTGGGATTTCTCTGCACACTGGGACCTCGCTGCACACTGGGATCTCTCTGCACACTGGGATCTCTGCACACTGGGATCTCTCTGCACACTGGGATCTCTCTGCACACTGGGATCTCTCTGCACACTGGGATCTCTCTGCACACTGGGATCTCTCTGCACACTGGGATCTCACTGCACTCTGGGATCTTACTGCACATTGAGATCTCTCTGCACTCTGGGATCTCTCTGCACTCTGGGATCTCTCTGCACACTGCAATCTCTCTGCACTCTGGGATCTCTCTGCACTCTGGGATCTCTCTTCACACTGGGATGTCACTGAACACTGGGATCTCTCTGCACACTCAAATCAATGTGCACTCTGGGATCTCTCTGCACACTGGGATCTCTCTTCACACTGGGATTTCTCTGCACACTGGGATCTCTCTGCACACTGGGATCTCTCTTCACACTGGGATGTCTCTGAACACTGGGATCTCACTGCACACTGGGATCTCTCTGCACACTCAAATCAATGTGCACTCTGGGATCTCTCTGCACACTGGGATCTCTCTTCACACTGGGATTTCTCTGCACACTGGGACCTCGCTGCACACTGGGATCTCTCTGCACACTGGGATCTCACAGCACTCTGGGATCTTACTGCACATTGGGATCTCGCTGCACACTGTGATCTCTCTGCACTCTGGGATCTCTCTGCACACTGGGATCTCTCTGCACACTGGGATCTCTCTGCACACTGGGATCTCTCTGCACACTCGAATTTCTCTGCACACTGGGATCTCTCTGCACACTGGGATCTCTCTGCACACTGGGATCTCTGCACACTCGAATCAATGTGCACTCTGGGTACTCTCTGCACACTGGGATCTCTCTTAACACTGGGATCTCTCTGCACACTGGGATCTCACTGCACACTGGGATCTCACTGCACACTGGGATCTCACTGCACACTGATCTCTCTGCACTCTGGGATCTCTCTTCACAGTGGGATTTCTCTGCACACTGGGACCTCGCTGCACACTGGGATCTCTCTGCACACTGGGATCTCTGCACAATGGGATCTCTCTGCACACTGGGATCTCTCTGCACACTGGGATCTCTCTGCACACTGGGATCTCTCTGCACACTGGGATCTCTCTGCACACTGGGATCTCTCTGCACACTGGGATCTCTCTGCACACTGGGATTTCTCTGCACACTGGGATCTCACTGCACATTGAGATCTCGCTGCACACTGCGATCTCTCTGCACACTGCGATCTCTCTGCACTCTGGGATCTCTCTGCACTCTGGGATCTCTCTGCACACTGGGATCTCTCTGCATACTGGGATCTCTCTGCACACTATGATCTCTCTTCACACTGGGATCTCTCTGCACACTGGGATCTCTCTGCACACTGGGATCTCTCTGCACACTGGGATCTCTCTGCACACTGGGATCTCTCTGCACACTGGGATCTCTCTGCACACTGGGATCTCTCTGCACACAAGGATCTCTCTGCACACAGGGATCTCTCTGCACTCTGGGATCTCTCTGCACTCTGGGATCTCTCTGCACACTGGGATCTCTCTGCACACTCGAATCTCTCTGCACAAAGGGATCTCGCTACACACTGGTATCTCCCTGCACACTGGGATCTCTCTCTGCACACTGGGATCTCTCTGCACACTCGAATCAATGTGCACTCTGGGATCTCTCTGCACACTGGGATCTCTCTGCACACTTGAATCAATGTGCACTCTGTGATCTCTCTGCACACTGGGATTTCTCTGCACACTGGGACCTCGCTGCACACTGGGATCTCTCTGCACACTGGGATCTCTGCACACTGGGATCTCTCTGCACACTGGGATCTCTCTGCACACTGGGATCTCTCTGCTCACTGGGATCTCTCTGCACACTGGGATCTCTCTGCACACTGGGATCTCACTGCACTCTGGGATCTTACTGCACATTGAGATCTCTCTGCACTCTGGGATCTCTCTGCACTCTGGGATCTCTCTGCACACTGCAATCTCTCTGCACTCTGGGATCTCTCTGCACTCTGGGATCTCTCTTCACACTGGGATGTCACTGAACACTGGGATCTCTCTGCACACTCAAATCAATGTGCACTCTGGGATCTCTCTGCACACTGGGATCTCTCTTCACACTGGGATTTCTCTGCACACTGGGATCTCTCTGCACACTGGGATCTCTCTTCACACTGGGATGTCTCTGAACACTGGGATCTCACTGCACACTGTGATCTCTCTGCACACTCAAATCAATGTGCACTCTGGGATCTCTCTGCACACTGGGATCTCTCTTCACACTGGGATTTCTCTGCACACTGGGACCTCGCTGCACACTGGGATCTCTCTGCACACTGGGATCTCACAGCACTCTGGGATCTTACTGCACATTGGGATCTCGCTGCACACTGCGATCTCTCTGCACTCTGGGATCTCTCTGCACACTGGGATCTCTCTGCACACTGGGATCTCTCTGCACACTGGGATCTCTCTGCACACTCGAATTTCTCTGCACACTGGGATCTCTCTGCACACTGGGATCTCTCTGCACACTGGGATCTCTGCACACTCGAATCAATGTGCACTCTGGGTACTCTCTGCACACTGGGATCTCTCTTAACACTGGGATCTCTCTGCACACTGGGATCTCACTGCACACTGGGATCTCACTGCACACTGGGATCTCACTGCACACTGATCTCTCTGCACTCTGGGATCTCTCTTCACACTGGGATCTCTCTGCACACTGGGACCTCGCTGCACACTGGGATCTCTCTGCACACTGGGATCTCTGCACAATGGGATCTCTCTGCACACTGGGATCTCTCTGCACACTGGGATCTCTCTGCACACTGGGATCTCTCTGCACACTGGGATCTCTCTGCACACTGGGATCTCTCTGCACACTGGGATCTCTCTGCACACTGGGATCTCTCTGCACACTGGGATCTCTCTGCACACTGGGATTTCTCTGCACACTGGGATCTCACTGCACATTGAGATCTCGCTGCACACTGCGATCTCTCTGCACACTGCGATCTCTCTGCACTCTGGGATCTCTCTGCACTCTGGGATCTCTCTGCACACTGGGATCTCTCTGCACACTGGGATCTCTCTGCACACTATGATCTCTCTTCACACTGGGATCTCTCTGCACACTGGGATCTCTCTGCACACTGGGATCTCTCTGCACACTGGGATCTCCCTGCACACTGGGATGTCTCTGAACACTGGGATCTCTCTGCACACTCGAATCAATGTGCACTCTGGGATCTCTCTGCACACTGGGATCTCTCATCACACTGGGATTTCTCTGCACTCTTGGACCTCGCTGCACACTGGGATCTCTCTGCACTCTGGGATCTTACTGCACATTGGGATCTCGCTGCACACTGCGATCTCTCTGCACTCTGGGATCTCTCTGCACTCTGGGATCTCTCTGCACTCTGGGATCTCTCTGCACACTGGAATCTCTCTGCACACTCTATTCTCTCTGCACACTCTATTCTTTCTGCACACTCTATTCTCTCTGCACACTGGGATCTCTCTGCACACTGGGATCTTTCTGCTCACTGGGATCTCTGCACACTCGAATCAATGTGCACTCTGGGTACTCTCTGCACACTGGGATCTCTCTTCACACTGGGGTCTCTCTGCACACTGGGATCTCACTGCACACTGTGATCTCTCTGCACACTGGGATCTCTCTGCACACTGGGATCTCTCTGCACACTGGGATCTCTCTGCACACTGGGATCTCTCTGCACACTGGGATCTCTCTGCACACTGGGATCTCTCTGCACACTGGGATCTCTCTGCACACTGGGATCTCTGCACACTCGAATCAATGTGCACTCTGGGTACTCTCTGCACACTGGGATTTTTCTGCACACTGGGATCTCTGCACACTCGAATCAATGTGCACTCTGGGTACTCTCTGCACACTGGGATCTCTCTTCACACTGGGATCTCTCTGCACACTGGGATCTCACTGCACACTGTGATCTCTCTGCACACTGGGATCTCTCTGCACACTGGGACCTCTCTGCACACTGGGATCTCTCTGCACACTGGGATCTATCTGCACACTGGTATATCTGTGCACACTGGGATATCTGTGCACACTGGGATATCTGTGCACACTGGGATCTCTGTACACACTGGGATCTCTCTGCACACTTGGATCTCTCTGAACACTGGGATCTCCCTGCACACTGGGATCTCTCTGAACACTGGGATCTCTCTGCACACTGGGCTCTCTCTGCACACTGCGATCTCTCAGCACACTGGGACCTCGCTGCAGACTGGGATCTCTCTGCACACTGGGATCTCTGCACACTGGGAACTCTCTGCACACTGGGATCTCTGCACACTGGCATCTCTCCGCACACTGGGATCTCTCTGCACACTGGGATCTCTCTGCACACTGGGATCTCTCTGCACACTGGGATCTCTCTGCACACTGGGATCTCTGCACACTGGCATCTCTCTGCACACTGGGATCTCTCTGCACACTGGGATCTCTCTGCACACTGGGATCTCTCTGCACACTGGGATCTCTCTGCACACTGGGATCTCACTGCACACTGGGATCTCTCTGCACACTGGGATCTCTCTGCACACTGGGATCTCTCTGCACACTGGGATCTCTCTGCACACTGCAATCTCAGCACACTGGGATCTCTGCACACTGGGATCTCTCTACACACAGGAATCTCACTGTACAACGGGATCTGTTTGCACTCGGGGATCTCTGTGCACTCTGGTATCTCACTGCAGTCTGGGATCTCTCTGCACACTGGGATCTCTCTGGGATCTCTGCACACTGGGATCTCTGCACACTGGGATCTCTCTGCACACAGGAATCTCACTGTACAACGGGATCTCTTTGCACTCGGGGATCTCTGTGCACTCTGGTATCTCACTGCACTCTGGGATCTCTCTGCACACTGGGATCTCTCTGGGATCTCTGCACACTGGGATCTCTGCACACTGGGATCTCTCTGCACACAGAAATCCCTCTGCACACTGGGATCTCCCTGCACACTGGGATCTCTCTGCACACTGGCATCTCTCTGCACACTGGGATCTCTCTGCACACTGGGATCTCTGTACACTGGGATCTCTCTGCACACAGGAACTCAGTGTACACTGGGATCTCTTTGCACTCTGGGATCTCTCTGCACTCTGGGATCTCACTGCACTCTGGGATCTCACTGCACTCGGGGATCTCTCTTCACACTGGGTTCTCTCTGGGATCTCTGCACACTGGGATCTCTCTGCACTCTCGGATCTCTCTGCACACTGGGATCTCTCTGCACACTGGGATCTCTCTGCACACTGGGATCTCACTACACTCTGGGATCTTACTGCACACTGGGATCTCTGTGCACACTGGGATCTCTCTGCACACTGGGATCTCTCTGCACACTGGGATCTCTCTGCACACTGGGATCTATGCACACTGGGATCTCTCTGCACACTGGGATCTCTCTGCACACTGGGAACTCACTGCACACTGGGAACTCTCTGCACACTGGGAACTCTCTGCACACTGGGATCTCTGCACACTGGGATCTCTCTGCATACAGGAATCCCTCTGCACACTGGGATCTCTCTGCACACTGGGATCTCTCTGCACACTGGGATCTCTGCACACTGGGATCTCTCTGCACACAGGAACTCACTGTACACTGGGATCTCTTTGCACTCTGGGATCTCTCTGCACTCTGGGATCTCACTGCACTCTGGGATCTCTCTGCACTCTGGGATCTCACTGCACTCTGGGATCTCACTGCACTCGGGGATCTCTCTTCACACTGGGTTCTCTCTGGGATCTCTGCACACTGGGATCTCTCTGCACTCTCGGATCTCTCTGCACACTGGGATCTCTCTGCACACTGGGATCTCTCTGCACACTGGGATCTCACTACACTCTGGGATCTTACTGCACACTGGGATCTCTGTGCACACTGGGATCTCTCTGCACACTGGGATCTCTCTGCACACTGGGATCTCTCTGCACACTGGGATCTATGCACACTGGGATCTCTCTGCACACTGGGATCTCTCTGCACACTGGGAACTCACTGCACACTGGGAACTCTCTGCACACTGGGAACTCTCTGCACACTGGGATCTCTGCACACTGGGATCTCTCTGCATACAGGAATCCCTCTGCACACTGGGATCTCTCTGCACACTGGGATCTCTCTGCACACTGGGATCTCTGCACACTGGGATCTCTCTGCACACAGGAACTCACTGTACACTGGGATCTCTTTGCACTCTGGGATCTCTCTGCACTCTGGGATCTCACTGCACTCTGGGATTTCTCTTCACACTGGGTTCTCTCTGGGATCTCTGCACACTGGGATCTCTCTGCACTCTCGGATCTCTCTGCACACTGGGATCTCTCTGCACACTCGGATCTCTCTGCACAAAGGGATCTCTCTGAACACAGAGATCTCTCTGCACACTGGGATCTCGCTGCACACTCGAATCTCTCTGCACACTCGAATCTCTCTGCACACTCGAATCTCTCTGCACACTGGGATCTCTCTGCACACTGGGATCTCTCTGCACAAGGGGATCTCGCTACACACTGGTATCTCCCTGCACACTGGGATCTCTCTCTGCACACTGGGATCTCTCTGCACACTCGAATCAATGTGCACTCTGGGATCTCTCTGCACACTGGGATCTCTCTTCACACTGGGATTTCTCTGCACACTGGGACCTCGCTGCACACTGGGATCTCTCTGCACACTGGGATCTCTGCACACTGGGATCTCTCTGCACACTGGGATCTCTCTGCACACTGGGATCTCTCTGCACACTGGGATCTCACTGCACTCTGGGATCTTACTGCACATTGAGATCTCGCTGCACTCTGGGATCTCTCTGCACGCTCGAATCTCTCTGCACACTATGATCTCTCTGCACACTGGGATCTCGCTGCACACTGGGATCTCTCTGCACACTGGGATCTCTCTGCACACTGGGATGTCTCTGAACACTGGGATCTCTCTGCACACTCAAATCAATGTGCACTCTGGGATCTCTCTGCACACTGGGATCTCTCTTCACACTGGGATTTCTCTGCACACTGGGACCTCGCTGCACACTGGGATCTCTCTGCACACTGGGATCTCACAGCACTCTGGGATCTTACTGCACATTGGGATCTCTCTGCACTCTGGGAACTCTCTGCACTCTGGGATCTCTCTGCACACTGGGATCTCTCTGCACACTCGAATCTCTCTGCACACTGGGATCTCTCTGCACACTGGGATCTCTCTGCACACTGGGATCTCTGTACACTCGAATCAATGTGCACTCTGGGTAGTCTCTGCACACTGGGATCTCTCTTCACACTGGGATCTCTCTGCTCACTGCGATCTCACTGCACACTGGGATCTCACTGCACACTGGGATCTCACTGCACACTGTGATCTCTCTGCACACTGGGATCTCTCTGCACACTGGGATCTCTCTGCACACTGGGATCTCTCTTCACACTGGGATTTCTCTGCACACTGGGACCTCGCTGAACACTGGGATCTCTCTGCACACTGGGATCTCTGCACAATGGGATCTCTCTGCACACTGGGATCTCACTGCACACTGGGATCCCTCTGCACACTGGGATCTCTGCACACTGGGATCTCTCTGCACACTGGGATCTCTCTGCACACTGGGATCTCTCTGCACACTGGGATCTCTCTGCACACTGGGATCTCACTGCACACTGCGATCTCTCTGCACACTGCGATCTCTCTGTACTCTGGGATCTCTCTGCACTCTGGGATCTCTCTGCACTCTGGGATCTCTCTGCCCTCTGGGATCTCTCTGCACTCTGGGATCTCTCTGCACTCTGGGATCTCTCTGCACACTCGGATCTCTCTGCACACTATGATCTCTCTGCACACTGGGATCTCTCTGCACACTGGGATCTCTCTGCACACTGGGATCTCACTGCACACTGTGATCTCTCTGCACACTGGGATCTCTCTGCACACTGGGATCTCTCTGCACACTGGGATCTCAGTGCACACTGCGATCTCTCTGCACACTGCGATCTCTCTGCACACTGGGATCTCTCTGCACACTGGGATCTATATGCACACTGGGATATCTGTGCACACTGGGATCTCTGTACACACTGGGATCTCTCTGCACACTTGGATCTCTCTGAACACTGGGATCTCTCTGCACACTCGAATCAATGTGCACTCTGGTATATCTCTGCACACTGGGATCTCTCTTCACACTGGGATGTCTCTGAACACTGGGATCTCTCTGCACACTCGAATCAATGTGCACTCTGGGATCTCTCTGCACACTGGGATCTCTCATCACACTGGGATTTCTCTGCACACTGGGACCTCGCTGCACACTGGGATCTCTCTGCACACTGGGATCTCACTGCACTCTGGGATCTTACGGCACATTGGGATCTCGCTGCACACTGCAATCTCTCTGCACTCTGGGATCTCTCTGCACTCTGGGATCTCTCTGCACACTGGGATCTCTCTGCACACTGGAATCTCTCTGCACACTGGGACTTCTCTGCACACTGGTATCTTTCTGCACACTGGGATCTCTGCACACTCGAATCAATGTGCACTCTGGGTACTCTCTGCACACTGGGATCTCTCTTCACACTGGGATCTCACTGCCCACTGGGATCTCTCTGCACACTGGGATCTCTCTGCGCACTGGGATCTCTCTGCGCACTGGGATCTCTCTGCGCACTGGGATCTCTCTGCACACTGGGATCTCACTACACTCTGGGATCTTACTGCACACTGGGATCTCTCTGCACACTGGGATCTCTCTGCACACTGGGATCTCTCTGCACACAGAAATCCCTCTGCACACTGGGATCTCCCTGCACACTGGGATCTCTCTGCACACTGGCATCTCTCTGCACACTGGGATCTCTCTGCACACTGGGATCTCTGTACACTGGGATCTCTCTGCACACAGGAACTCAGTGTACACTGGGATCTCTTTGCACTCTGGGATCTCTCTGCACTCTGGGATCTCACTGCACTCTGGGATCTCACTGCACTCCGGGATCTCTCTTCACACTGGGTTCTCTCTGGGATCTCTGCACACTGGGATCTCTCTGCACTCTCGGATCTCTCTGCACACTGGGATCTCTCTGCACACTGGGATCTCTCTGCACACTGGGATCTCACTACACTCTGGGATCTTACTGCACACTGGGATCTCTCTGCACACTGGGATCTCTCTGCACACTGGGATCTCTCTGCACACTGGGATCTCTCTGCACACTGGGATCTATGCACACTGGGATCTCTCTGCACACTGGGATCTCTCTGCACACTGGGAACTCTCTGCACACTGGGAACTCTCTGCACACTGGGAACTCTCTGCACACTGGGATCTCTGCACACTGGGATCTCTCTGCATACAGGAATCCCTCTGCACACTGGGATCTCTCTGCACACTGGGATCTCTCTGCACACTGGGATCTCTGCACACTGGGATCTCTCTGCACACAGGAACTCACTGTACACTGGGATCTCTTTGCACTCTGGGATCTCTCTGCACTCTGGGATCTCACTGCACTCTGGGATTTCTCTTCACACTGGGTTCTCTCTGGGATCTCTGCACACTGGGATCTCTCTGCACTCTCGGATCTCTCTGCACACTGGGATCTCTCTGCACACTGGGATCTCTCTGCACAAAGGGATCTCTCTGAACACAGAGATCTCTCTGCACACTGGGATCTCTCTGCACACTCGAATCTCTCTGCACACTCGAATCTCTCTGCACACTCGAATCTCTCTGCACACTGGGATCTCTCTGCACACTGGGATCTCTCTGCACAAGGGGATCTCGCTACACACTGGTATCTCCCTGCACACTGGGATCTCTCTCTGCACACTGGGATCTCTCTGCACACTCGAATCAATGTGCACTCTGGGATCTCTCTGCACACTGGGATCTCTCTTCACACTGGGATTTCTCTGCACACTGGGACCTCGCTGCACACTGGGATCTCTCTGCACACTGGGATCTCTGGACACTGGGATCTCTCTGCACACTGGGATCTCACAGCACTCTGGGATCTCTCTGCACACAGGGATCTCACTGCACTCTGGGATCTTACTGCACATTGAGATCTCGCTGCACTCTGGGATCTCTCTGCACACTCGAATCTCTCTGCACACTATGATCTCTCTGCACACTGGGATCTCTCTGCACACTGGGATCTCTCTGCACACTGGGATCTCTCTGCACACTGGGATGTCTCTGAACACTGGGATCTCTCTGCACACTCAAATCAATGTGCACTCTGGGATCTCTCTGCACACTGGGATCTCTCTTCACACTGGGATTTCTCTGCACACTGGGACCTCGCTGCACACTGGGATCTCTCTGCACACTGGGATCTCACAGCACTCTGGGATCTTACTGCACATTGGGATCTCTCTGCACTCTGGGAACTCTCTGCACTCTGGGATCTCTCTGCACACTGGGATCTCTCTGCACACTCGAATCTCTCTGCACACTGGGATCTCTCTGCACACTGGGATCTCTCTGCACACTGGGATCTCTGTACACTCGAATCAATGTGCACTCTGGGTACTCTCTGCACACTGGGATCTCTCTTCACACTGGGATCTCTCTGCACACTGGGATCTCACTGCACACTGGGATCTCACTGCACACTGTGATCTCTCTGCACACTGGGATCTCTCTGCACACTGGGATCTCTCTGCACACTGCGATCTCTCTTCACACTGGGATTTCTCTGCACACTGGGACCTCGCTGCACACTGGGATCTCTCTGCACACTGGGATCTCTGCACAATGGGATCTCTCTGCACACTGGGATCTCTCTGCACACTGGGATCCTTCTGCACACTGGGATCTCTGCACACTGGGATCTCTCTGCACACTGGGATCTCTCTGCACACTGGGATCTCTCTGCACACTGGGATCTCTCTGCACACTGGGATCTCACTGCACACTGCGATCTCTCTGCACACTGCGATCTCTCTGTACTCTGGGATCTCTCTGCACTCTGGGATCTCTCTGCACTCTGGGATCTCTCTGCACTCTGGGATCTCTCTGCACTCTGGGATCTCTCTGCACACTCGGATCTCTCTGCACACTATGATCTCTCTGCACACTGGGATCTCTCTGCACACTGGGATCTCTCTGCACACTGGGATCTCACTGCACATTGTGATCTCTCTGCACACTGGGATCTCTCTGCACACTGGGATCTCTCTGCACACTGGGATCTCAGTGCACACTGCGATCTCTCTGCACACTGCGATCTCTCTGCACACTGGGATCTCTCTGCACAATGGGATCTATCTGCACACTGGGATATCTGTGCACACTGGGATCTCTGTACACACTGGGATCTCTCTGCACACTTGGATCTCTCTGAACACTGGGATCTCTCTGCACACTCGAATCAATGTGCACTCTGGTATATCTCTGCACACTGGGATCTCTCTTCACACTGGGATGTCTCTGAACACTGGGATCTCTCTGCACACTCGAATCAATGTGCACTCTGGGATCTCTCTGCACACTGGGATCTCTCATCACACTGGGATTTCTCTGCACACTGGGATTTCTCTGCACACTGGGACCTCGCTGCACACTGGGATCTCTCTGCACACTGGGATCTCACTGCACTCTGGGATCTTACGGCACATTGGGATCTCGCTGCACACTGCAATCTCTCTGCACTCTGGGATCTCTCTGCACTCTGGGATCTCTCTGCACACTGGGATCTCTCTGCACACTGGAATCTCTCTGCACACTGGGACCTCTCTGCACACTGGGATCTTTCTGCACACTGGGATCTCTGCACACTCGAATCAATGTGCACTCTGGGTACTCTCTGCACACTGGGATCTCTCTTCACACTGGGATCTCACTGCCCACTGGGATCTCTCTGCACACTGGGATCTCTCTGCGCACTGGGATCTCTCTGCGCACTGGGATCTCACTGCGCACTGGGATCTCTCTGCACACTGGGATCTCTCTGCACACTGGGATCTCTCTGCACACTGGCATCTCTCTGTACACTGGGATCTCTCTGCACACTGGGATCTCTCTGCACACTGGGATCTTTCTGCACACTGGGATCTCTGCACACTCGAATCAATGTGCACTCTGGGTACTCTCTGCACACTGGGATCTCTCTTCACACTGGGATCTCTCTGCACACTGGGATCTCACTGCACACTGTGATCTCTCTGCACACTGGGATCTCTCTGCACACTGGGATCTCTCTGCACACTGGGATCTCAGTGCACACTGGGATCTCTCTGCACACTGGGATCTATCTGCACACTGGGATATCTGTGCACACTGGGATATATGTGCACACTGGGATCTCTGTACACACTGGGATCTCTCTGCACACTTGGATCTCTCTGAACACAGGGATCTCCCTGCACACTGGGATCTCTCTGAACACTGGGATCTCTCTGCACACTGGGCTCTCTCTGCACACTGCGATCTCTCTGCACTCTGGGTACTCTCTGCACACTGGGATGTCTCTGCACACTGGGATCTCAGTGCACACTGGGACCTCGCTGCAGCCTGGGATCTCTCTGCACTCTGGGATCTCTGCACACTGGGAACTCTCTGCACACTGGGATCTCTGCACACTGGCATCTCTCTGCACACAGGGATCTCTCTGCATACTGGGATCTCTCTGCACACTGGGATCTCTGCACACTGGCATCTCTCTGCACACAGGGATCTCTCTGCACACTGGGATCTCTCTGCACACTGGGATCTCTCTGCACACTGGGATCTCACTGCACACTGGGATCTCTCTGCACACTGGGATCTCTCTGCACACTGGGATCTCTCTGCACACTGGGACCTCTCTGCACACTGCGATCTCAGCACACTGGGATCTCTGCACACTGGGATCTCTCTACACACAGGAATCTCACTGTACAACGGGATCTGTTTTCACTCGGGGATCTCTGTGCACTCTGGTATCTCACTGCAGTCTGGGATCTCTCTGCACACTGGGATCTCTCTGCACACTCGAATCTCTCTGCACACTGGGATCTCTCTGCACACTGGGATCTCTCTACACACTGGGATCTCCCTGCACACTGGGATCTCCCTGCACACTGGGATCTCCCTGCACACTGGGATCTCCCTGCACACTGGGGTCTCCCTGCACACTGGGATCTCTCTGAACACTGGGATCTCTCTGCACACTGGGATCTCTCTGCACACTGGTATCTCTCTGCACACTGGGATCTCTCTGCACACTGGGATCTCTCTGCACACTGGGATCTTTGTACACTGGGAACTCTGCACACTGGGATCCTCCTGCACACTGGGATCTCCCTGCACACTGGGATCTCTGTGCACACTGGGATCTCTCTGCACACTGGGATCTCTCTGCACTCTGGAATCTATCTGCACACTGGGATCTTTGTACACTGGGAACTCTGCACACTGGGATCTCTCTGCACTCTGGGATCTCTCTGCACTCTGGGATCTCACTGCACTCTGGGACCTGTCTGCACACTGGGATCTCTCTGCACTCTGGGATCTCTGTGCACACTGCGTTCTCTCTGCACACTGGGATCTTTCTGCACACTGGGATCTCTCTGCTAACTGGGATCTCTCTGCACACTGGGATCTCTCTACACACTGGGATCTCTCTACACACTGGGATGTCTCTGTGCACTGGGATCTCTCTGCGCACTGGGATCTCTCTGCACACTGGGATCTCTCTGCACACTGGGATCTCTCTGCACACTGGGATCTCTCTGCACACTGGGATCTCTCTGCACACTGGGATCTCTCTGCACACTGGGATCTCTCTGCACACTGGGATATCTCTGCACACAGGGATCTCTCTGCACACAGGGATCTCTCTGCACTCTGGGATCTCTCTTTACTCTGGGATCTCTCTGCACACTCGAATCTCTCTGCACACTGGTATCTCTCTGCGCACTGGAATCTCTCTGCACACTGGGATCTCACTGCACTCTGGGATCTTACGGCACATTGGGATCTCGCTGCACACTGCAATCTCTCTGCACTCTGGGATCTCTCTGCACTCTGGGATCTCTCTGCACACTGGGATCTCTCTGCACACTGGAATCTCTCTGCACACTGGGACCTCTCTGCACACTGGGATCTTTCTGCACACTGGGATCTCTGCACACTCGAATCAATGTGCACTCTGGGTACTCTCTGCACACTGGGATCTCTCTTCACACTGGGATCTCACTGCCCACTGGGATC
Organism: Scyliorhinus torazame; assembly: GCF_047496885.1. NCBI lineage: Eukaryota > Metazoa > Chordata > Chondrichthyes > Carcharhiniformes > Scyliorhinidae > Scyliorhinus > Scyliorhinus torazame. The sequence continues at coordinate 169,191,098 of NC_092724.1, forward strand.
TCTCTGCACACTGGGATCTCTCTGCGCACTGGGATCTCTCTGCGCACTGGGATCTCACTGCGCACTGGGATCTCTCTGCACACTGGGATCTCTCTGCACACTGGGATCTCTCTGCACACTGGCATCTCTCTGTACACTGGGATCTCTCTGCACACTGGGATCTCTCTGCACACTGGGATCTTTCTGCACACTGGGATCTCTGCACACTCGAATCAATGTGCACTCTGGGTACTCTCTGCACACTGGGATCTCTCTTCACACTGGGATCTCTCTGCACACTGGGATCTCACTGCACACTGTGATCTCTCTGCACACTGGGATCTCTCTGCACACTGGGATCTCTCTGCACACTGGGATCTCAGTGCACACTGGGATCTCTCTGCACACTGGGATCTATCTGCACACTGGGATATCTGTGCACACTGGGATATATGTGCACACTGGGATCTCTGTACACACTGGGATCTCTCTGCACACTTGGATCTCTCTGAACACAGGGATCTCCCTGCACACTGGGATCTCTCTGAACACTGGGATCTCTCTGCACACTGGGCTCTCTCTGCACACTGCGATCTCTCTGCACTCTGGGTACTCTCTGCACACTGGGATGTCTCTGCACACTGGGATCTCAGTGCACACTGGGAACTCTCTGCACACTGGGATCTCTGCACACTGGCATCTCTCTGCACACAGGGATCTCTCTGCATACTGGGATCTCTCTGCACACTGGGATCTCTGCACACTGGCATCTCTCTGCACACAGGGATCTCTCTGCACACTGGGATCTCTCTGCACACTGGGATCTCTCTGCACACTGGGATCTCACTGCACACTGGGATCTCTCTGCACACTGGGATCTCTCTGCACACTGGGATCTCTCTGCACACTGGGACCTCTCTGCACACTGCGATCTCAGCACACTGGGATCTCTGCACACTGGGATCTCTCTACACACAGGAATCTCACTGTACAACGGGATCTGTTTTCACTCGGGGATCTCTGTGCACTCTGGTATCTCACTGCAGTCTGGGATCTCTCTGCACACTGGGATCTCTCTGCACACTCGAATCTCTCTGCACACTGGGATCTCTCTGCACACTGGGATCTCTCTACACACTGGGATCTCCCTGCACACTGGGATCTCCCTGCACACTGGGATCTCCCTGCACACTGGGATCTCCCTGCACACTGGGGTCTCCCTGCACACTGGGATCTCTCTGAACACTGGGATCTCTCTGCACACTGGGATCTCTCTGCACACTGGTATCTCTCTGCACACTGGGATCTCTCTGCACACTGGGATCTCTCTGCACACTGGGATCTTTGTACACTGGGAACTCTGCACACTGGGATCCTCCTGCACACTGGGATCTCCCTGCACACTGGGATCTCTGTGCACACTGGGATCTCTCTGCACACTGGGATCTCTCTGCACTCTGGAATCTATCTGCACACTGGGATCTTTGTACACTGGGAACTCTGCACACTGGGATCTCTCTGCACTCTGGGATCTCTCTGCACTCTGGGATCTCACTGCACTCTGGGACCTGTCTGCACACTGGGATCTCTCTGCACTCTGGGATCTCTGTGCACACTGCGTTCTCTCTGCACACTGGGATCTTTCTGCACACTGGGATCTCTCTGCTAACTGGGATCTCTCTGCACACTGGGATCTCTCTACACACTGGGATCTCTCTACACACTGGGATGTCTCTGTGCACTGGGATCTCTCTGCGCACTGGGATCTCTCTGCACACTGGGATCTCTCTGCACACTGGGATCTCTCTGCACACTGGGATCTCTCTGCACACTGGGATCTCTCTGCACACTGGGATCTCTCTGCACACTGGGATATCTCTGCACACAGGGATCTCTCTGCACACAGGGATCTCTCTGCACTCTGGGATCTCTCTTTACTCTGGGATCTCTCTGCACACTCGAATCTCTCTGCACACTGGTATCTCTCTGCGCACTGGAATCTCTCTGCACACTGGGATCTCTCTGCACAAGGGGATCTATCTGCACACTGGGATCTCTCTGCACACTGGGATCTCTCTGCACACTGGGATCTCTCTGCACACTGGGATCTCTCTGCACACTGGGATCTCTCTGCACACTGGGATCTCTCTGCACACTGGGATCTCTCTGCACACAGGGATCTCTCTGCACACAGGGATCTCTCTGCACTCTGGGATCTCTCTGCACTCTGGGATCACTCTGCACACTGGGATCTCTCTGCACACTCGAATCTCTCTGCACAAGGGGATCTCGCTACACACTGGTATCTCCCTGCACACTGGGATCTCTCTCTGCACACTGGCATCTCTCTGCACACTGGGATCTCTCTGCACACTGGGATCTCTGTACACTGGGATCTCTCTGCACACAGGAACTCAGTGTACACTGGGATCTCTTTGCACTCTGGGATCTCTCTGCACTCTGGGATCTCACTGCACTCTGGGATCTCACTGCACTCCGGGATCTCTCTTCACACTGGGTTCTCTCTGGGATCTCTGCACACTGGGATCTCTCTGCACTCTCGGATCTCTCTGCACACTGGGATCTCTCTGCACACTGGGATCTCTCTGCACACTGGGATCTCACTACACTCTGGGATCTTACTGCACACTGGGATCTCTCTGCACACTGGGATCTCTCTGCACACTGGGATCTCTCTGCACACTGGGATCTCTCTGCACACTGGGATCTATGCACACTGGGATCTCTCTGCACACTGGGATCTCTCTGCACACTGGGAACTCTCTGCACACTGGGAACTCTCTGCACACTGGGAACTCTCTGCACACTGGGATCTCTGCACACTGGGATCTCTCTGCATACAGGAATCCCTCTGCACACTGGGATCTCTCTGCACACTGGGATCTCTCTGCACACTGGGATCTCTGCACACTGGGATCTCTCTGCACACAGGAACTCACTGTACACTGGGATCTCTTTGCACTCTGGGATCTCTCTGCACTCTGGGATCTCACTGCACTCTGGGATTTCTCTTCACACTGGGTTCTCTCTGGGATCTCTGCACACTGGGATCTCTCTGCACTCTCGGATCTCTCTGCACACTGGGATCTCTCTGCACACTGGGATCTCTCTGCACAAAGGGATCTCTCTGAACACAGAGATCTCTCTGCACACTGGGATCTCTCTGCACACTCGAATCTCTCTGCACACTCGAATCTCTCTGCACACTCGAATCTCTCTGCACACTGGGATCTCTCTGCACACTGGGATCTCTCTGCACAAGGGGATCTCGCTACACACTGGTATCTCCCTGCACACTGGGATCTCTCTCTGCACACTGGGATCTCTCTGCACACTCGAATCAATGTGCACTCTGGGATCTCTCTGCACACTGGGATCTCTCTTCACACTGGGATTTCTCTGCACACTGGGACCTCGCTGCACACTGGGATCTCTCTGCACACTGGGATCTCTGCACACTGGGATCTCTCTGCACACTGGGATCTCACAGCACTCTGGGATCTCTCTGCACACTGGGATCTCACTGCACTCTGGGATCTTACTGCACATTGAGATCTCGCTGCACTCTGGGATCTCTCTGCACACTCGAATCTCTCTGCACACTATGATCTCTCGGCACACTGGGATCTCTCTGCACACTGGGATCTCTCTGCACACTGGGATCTCTCTGCACACTGGGATGTCTCTGAACACTGGGATCTCTCTGCACACTCAAATCAATGTGCACTCTGGGATCTCTCTGCACACTGGGATCTCTCTTCACACTGGGATTTCTCTGCACACTGGGACCTCGCTGCACACTGGGATCTCTCTGCACACTGGGATCTCACAGCACTCTGGGATCTTACTGCACATTGGGATCTCTCTGCACTCTGGGAACTCTCTGCACTCTGGGATCTCTCTGCACACTGGGATCTCTCTGCACACTCGAATCTCTCTGCACACTGGGATCTCTCTGCACACTGGGATCTCTCTGCACACTGGGATCTCTGTACACTCGAATCAATGTGCACTCTGGGTACTCTCTGCACACTGGGATCTCTCTTCACACTGGGATCTCTCTGCACACTGGGATCTCACTGCACACTGGGATCTCACTGCACACTGTGATCTCTCTGCACACTGGGATCTCTCTGCACACTGGGATCTCTCTGCACACTGGGATCTCTCTTCACACTGGGATTTCTCTGCACACTGGGACCTCGCTGCACACTGGGATCTCTCTGCACACTGGGATCTCTGCACAATGGGATCTCTCTGCACACTGGGATCTCTCTGCACACTGGGATCCTTCTGCACACTGGGATCTCTGCACACTGGGATCTCTCTGCACACTGGGATCTCTCTGCACACTGGGATCTCTCTGCACACTGGGATCTCTCTGCACACTGGGATCTCACTGCACACTGCGATCTCTCTGCACACTGCGATCTCTCTGTACTCTGGGATCTCTCTGCACTCTGGGATCTCTCTGCACTCTGGGATCTCTCTGCACTCTGGGATCTCTCTGCACTCTGGGATCTCTCTGCACACTCGGATCTCTCTGCACACTATGATCTCTCTGCACACTGGGATCTCTCTGCACACTGGGATCTCTCTGCACACTGGGATCTCACTGCACATTGTGATCTCTCTGCACACTGGGATCTCTCTGCACACTGGGATCTCTCTGCACACTGGGATCTCAGTGCACACTGCGATCTCTCTGCACACTGCGATCTCTCTGCACACTGGGATCTCTCTGCACAATGGGATCTATCTGCACACTGGGATATCTGTGCACACTGGGATCTCTGTACACACTGGGATCTCTCTGCACACTTGGATCTCTCTGAACACTGGGATCTCTCTGCACACTCGAATCAATGTGCACTCTGGTATATCTCTGCACACTGGGATCTCTCTTCACACTGGGATGTCTCTGAACACTGGGATCTCTCTGCACACTCGAATCAATGTGCACTCTGGGATCTCTCTGCACACTGGGATCTCTCATCACACTGGGATTTCTCTGCACACTGGGATTTCTCTGCACACTGGGACCTCGCTGCACACTGGGATCTCTCTGCACACTGGGATCTCACTGCACTCTGGGATCTTACGGCACATTGGGATCTCGCTGCACACTGCAATCTCTCTGCACTCTGGGATCTCTCTGCACTCTGGGATCTCTCTGCACACTGGGATCTCTCTGCACACTGGAATCTCTCTGCACACTGGGACCTCTCTGCACACTGGGATCTTTCTGCACACTGGGATCTCTGCACACTCGAATCAATGTGCACTCTGGGTACTCTCTGCACACTGGGATCTCTCTTCACACTGGGATCTCACTGCCCACTGGGATCTCTCTGCACACTGGGATCTCTCTGCGCACTGGGATCTCACTGCGCACTGGGATCTCACTGCGCACTGGGATCTCTCTGCACACTGGGATCTCTCTGCACACTGGGATCTCTCTGCACACTGGCATCTCTCTGTACACTGGGATCTCTCTGCACACTGGGATCTCTCTGCACACTGGGATCTTTCTGCACACTGGGATCTCTGCACACTCGAATCAATGTGCACTCTGGGTACTCTCTGCACACTGGGATCTCTCTTCACACTGGGATCTCTCTGCACACTGGGATCTCACTGCACACTGTGATCTCTCTGCACACTGGGATCTCTCTGCACACTGGGATCTCTCTGCACACTGGGATCTCAGTGCACACTGGGATCTCTCTGCACACTGGGATCTATCTGCACACTGGGATATCTGTGCACACTGGGATATATGTGCACACTGGGATCTCTGTACACACTGGGATCTCTCTGCACACTTGGATCTCTCTGAACACAGGGATCTCCCTGCACACTGGGATCTCTCTGCACACTGGGCTCTCTCTGCACACTGCGATCTCTCTGCACTCTGGGTACTCTCTGCACACTGGGATCTCTCTGCACACTGGGATCTCAGTGCACACTGGGACCTCGCTGCAGCCTGGGATCTCTCTGCACTCTGGGATCTCTGCACACTGGCATCTCTCTGCACACAGGGATCTCTCTGCACACTGGGATCTCTCTGCACACTGGGATCTCTCTGCACACTGGGATCTCACTGCACACTGGGATCTCTCTGCACACTGGGACCTCTCTGCACACTGCGATCTCAGCACACTGGGATCTCTGCACACTGGGATCTCTCTACACACAGAAATCTCACTGTACAACGGGATCTGTTTTCACTCGGGGATCTCTGTGCACTCTGGTATCTCACTGCAGTCTGGGATCTCTCTGCACACTGGGATCTCTCTGCACTCTGGGAACTCTCTGCACTCTGGGTACTCTCTGCACTCTGGGATCTCTCTGCACACTGGGATCTCTCTGCACACTCGAATCTCTCTGCACACTGGGATCTCTCTGCACACTGGGATCTCTCTACACACTGGGATCTCCCTGCACACTGGGATCTCCCTGCACACTGGGATCTCCCTGCACACTGGGATCTCCCTGCACACTGGGGTCTCCCTGCACACTGGGATCTCTCTGAACACTGGGATCTCTCTGCACAGTGGGATCTCTCTGCACACTGGTATCTCTCTGCACACTGGGATCTCTCTGCACACTGGGATCTCTCTGCACACTGGGATCTTTGTACACTGGGAACTCTGCACACTGGGATCCTCCTGCACACTGGGATCTCCCTGCACACTGGGATCTCTGTGCACACTGGGATCTCTCTGCACACTGGGATCTCTCTGCACTCTGGAATCTATCTGCACACTGGGATCTTTGTACACTGGGAACTCTGCACACTGGGATCTCTCTGCACTCTGGGATCTCTCTGCACTCTGGGATCTCACTGCACTCTGGGACCTGTCTGCACACTGGGATCTCTCTGCACTCTGGGATCTCTGTGCACACTGCGTTCTCTCTGCACACTGGGATCTTTCTGCACACTGGGATCTCTCTGCTAACTGGGATCTCTCTGCACACTGGGATCTCTCTACACACTGGGATCTCTCTACACACTGGGATGTCTCTGTGCACTGGGATCTCTCTGCGCACTGGGATCTCTCTGCACACTGGGATCTCTCTGCACACTGGGATCTCTCTGCACACTGGGATCTCTCTGCACACTGGGATCTCTCTGCACACTGGGATCTCTCTGCACACTGGGATCTCTCTGCACACTGGGATCTCTCTGCACACTGGGATATCTCTGCACACAGGGATCTCTCTGCACACAGGGATCTCTCTGCACTCTGGGATCTCTCTTTACTCTGGGATCTCTCTGCACACTCGAATCTCTCTGCACACTGGTATCTCTCTGCGCACATGAATCTCTCTGCACACTGGGATCTCTCTGCACAAGGGGATCTCTCTGCACACTGGGATCTCTCTGCACACAGGGATCTCTCTGCACTCTGGGATCTCTCTGCACACTGGGATCTCTCTGCACACTGGGATCTCACTGCACTCTGGGATCTTACTGCACATTGAGATCTCTCTGCACTCTGGGATCTCTCTGCACTCTGGGATCTCTCTGCACACTGCGATCTCACTGCACTCTGGGATCTCTCTGCACTCTGGGATCACTCTGCACACTGGGATCTCTCTGCACACTCGAATCTCTCTGCACAAGGGGATCTCGCTACACACTGGTATCTCCCTGCACACTGGGATCTCTCTCTGCACACTGGGATCTCTCTGCACACTCGAATCAATGTGCACTCTGGGATCTCTCTGCACACTGGGATCTCTCTGCACACTTGAATCAATGTGCACTCTGGGATCTCTCTGCACACTGGGATTTCTCTGCACACTGGGACCTCGCTGCACACTGGGATCTCTCTGCACACTGGGATCTCTGCACACTGGGATCTCTCTGCACACTGGGATCTCTCTGCACACTGGGATCTCTCTGCACACTGGGATCTCACTGCACTCTGGGATCTTACTGCACATTGAGATCTCTCTGCACTCTGGGATCTCTCTGCACTCTGGGATCTCTCTGCACACTGCGATCTCACTGCACTCTGGGATCTCTCTGCACTCTGGGATCTCTCTTCACACTGGGATGTCACTGAACACTGGGATCTCTCTGCACACTCAAATCAATGTGCACTCTGGGATCTCTCTGCACACTGGGATCTCTCTTCACACTCTGATTTCTCTGCACACTGGGATCTCTCTGCACACTGGGATCTCTCTTCACACTGGGATGTCTCTGAACACTGGGATCTCACTGCACACTGGGATCTCTCTGCACACTCAAATCAATGTGCACTCTGGGATCTCTCTGCACACTGGGATCTCTCTTCACACTGGGATTTCTCTGCACACTGGGACCTCGCTGCACACTGGGATCTCTCTGCACACTGGGATCTCACAGCACTCTGGGATCTTACTGCACTCTGGGATCTCTCTGCACACTGGGATTTCTCTGCACACTGGGATCTCACTGCACATTGAGATCTCGCTGCACACTGCGATCTCTCTGCACACTGCGATCTCTCTGCACTCTGGGATCTCTCTGCACTCTGGGATCTCTCTGCACACTGGGATCTCTCTGCACACTGGGATCTCTCTGCACACTATGATCTCTCTTCACACTGGGATCTCTCTGCACACTGGGATCTCTCTGCACACTGGGATCTCTCTGCACACTGGGATCTCCCTGCACACTGGGATGTCTCTGAACACTGGGATCTCTCTGCACACTCGAATCAATGTGCACTCTGGGATCTCTCTGCACACTGGGATCTCTCATCACACTGGGATTTCTCTGCACTCTTGGACCTCGCTGCACGCTGGGATCTCTCTGCACTCTGGGATCTTACTGCACATTGGGATCTCGCTGCACACTGCGATCTCTCTGCACTCTGGGATCTCTCTGCACTCTGGGATCTCTCTGCACACTGGGATCTTTCTGCACACTCTATTCTCTCTGCACACTCTATTCTTTCTGCACACTCTATTCTCTCTGCACACTGGGATCTCTCTGCACACTGGGATCTTTCTGCGCACTGGGATCTCTGCACACTCGAATCAATGTGCACTCTGGGTACTCTCTGCACACTGGGATCTCTCTTCACACTGGGGTCTCTCTGCACACTGGGGTCTCACTGCACACTGTGATCTCTCTGCACACTGGGATCTCTCTGCACACTGGGATCTCTCTGCACACTGGGATCTCTCTGCACACTGGGATCTCTCTGCACACTGGGATCTCTCTGCACACTGGGATCTCTATGCACACTGGGATCTCTCTGCACACTGGGATCTCTGCACACTCGAATCAATGTGCACTCTGGGTACTCTCTGCACACTGGGATCTTTCTGCACACTGGGATCTCTGCACACTCGAATCAATGTGCACTCTGGGTACTCTCTGCACACTGGGATCTCTCTTCACACTGGGATCTCTCTGCACACTGGGATCTCACTGCACACTGTGATCTCTCTGCACACTGGGATCTCTCTGCACACTGGGATCTCTCTGCACACTGGGATCTCTCTGCACACTGGGATCTATCTGCACACTGGGATATCTGTGCACACTGGGATATCTGTGCACACTGGGATATCTGTGCACACTGGGATCTCTGTACACACTGGGATCTCTCTGCACACTTGGATCTCTCTGAACACTGGGATCTCCCTGCACACTGGGATCTCTCTGAACACTGGGATCTCTCTGCACACTGGGCTCTCTCTGCACACTGCGATCTCTCAGCACACTGGGACCTCGCTGCAGACTGGGATCTCTCTGCACACTGGGATCTCTGCACACTGGGAACTCTCTGCACACTGGGATCTCTGCACACTGGCATCTCTCCGCACACTGGGATCTCTCTGCACACTGGGATCTCTCTGCACATTGGGATCTCTCTGCACACTGGAATCTCTCTGCACACTGGGATCTCTCTGCACACTGGGATCTCTGCACACTGGCATCTCTCTGCACACTGGGATCTCTCTGCACACTGGGATCTCTCTGCACACTGGGATCTCTCTGCACACTGGGATCTCTCTGCACACTGGGATCTCACTGCACACTGGGATCTCTCTGCACACTGGGATCTCTCTGCACACTGGGATCTCTCTGCACACTGGGATCTCTCTGCACACTGCGATCTCAGCACACTGGGATCTCTGCACACTGGGATCTCTCTGCACACAGGAATCTCACTGTACAACGGGATCTCTTTGCACTCGGGGATCTCTGTGCACTCTGGTATCTCACTGCACTCTGGGATCTCTCTGCACACTGGGATCTCTCTGGGATCTCTGCACACTGGGATCTCTGCACACTGGGATCTCTCTGCACACAGAAATCCCTCTGCACACTGGGATCTCCCTGCACACTGGGATCTCTCTGCACACTGGCATCTCTCTGCACACTGGGATCTCTCTGCACACTGGGATCTCTCTGCACACTGGGATCTCTGTACACTGGGATCTCTCTGCACACAGGAACTCAGTGTACACTGGGATCTCATTGCACTCTGGGATCTCTCTGCACTCTGGGATCTCACTGCACTCTGGGATCTCACTGCACTCGGGGATCTCTCTTCACACTGGGTTCTCTCTGGGATCTCTGCACACTGGGATCTCTCTGCACTCTCGGATCTCTCTGCACACTGGGATCTCTCTGCACACTGGGATCTTTCTGCACACTGGGATCTCACTACATTCTGGGATCTTACTGCACACTGGGATGTCTCTGCACACTGGGATCTCTCTGCACACTGGGATCTCTCTGCACACTGGGATCTCTCTGCACACTGGGATCTATGCACACTGGGATCTCTCTGCACACTGGGATCTCTCTGCACACTGGGAACTCACTGCACACTGGGAACTCTCTGCACACTGGGAACTCTCTGCACACTGGGATCTCTGCACACTGGGATCTCTCTGCATACAGGAATCCCTCTGCACACTGGGATCTCTCTGCACACTGGGATCTCTCTGCACACTGGGATCTCTGCACACTGGGATCTCTCTGCACACAGGAACTCACTGTGCACTGGGATCTCTTTGCACTCTGGGATCTCTCTGCACTCTGGGATCTCACTGCACTCTAGGATTTCTCTTCACACTGGGTTCTCTCTGGGATCTCTGCACACTGGGATCTCTCTGCACTCTCGGATCTCTCTGCACACTGGGATCTCTCTGCACACTGGGATCTCTCTGCACAAAGGGATCTCTCTGAACACAGAGATCTCTCTGCACACTGGGATCTCGCTGCACACTCGAATCTCTCTGCACACTCGAATCTCTCTGCACACTCGAATCTCTCTGCACACTGGGATCTCTCTGCACACTGGGATCTCTCTGCACAAGGGGATCTCGCTACACACTGGTATCTCCCTGCACACTGGGATCTCTCTCTGCACACTGGGATCTCTCTGCACACTCGAATCAATGTGCACTCTGGGATCTCTCTGCACACTGGGATCTCTCTTCACACTGGGACATCTCTGCACACTGGGACCTCGCTGCACACTGGGATCTCTCTGCACACTGGGATCTCTGCACACTGGGATCTCTCTGCACACTGGGATCTCTCTGCACACTGGGATCTCTCTGCACACTGGGATCTCACTGCACTCTGGGATCTTACTGCACATTGAGATCTCGCTGCACTCTGGGATCTCTCTGCACACTCGAATCTCTCTGCACACTATGATCTCTCTGCACACTGGGATCTCGCTGCACACTGGGATCTCTCTGCACACTGGGATCTCTCTGCACACTGGGATGTCTCTGAACACTGGGATCTCTCTGCACACTCAAATCAATGTGCACTCTGGGATCTCTCTGCACACTGGGATCTCTCTTCACACTGGGATTTCTCTGCACACTGGGACCTCGCTGCACACTGGGATCTCTCTGCACACTGGGATCTCACAGCACTCTGGGATCTTACTGCACATTGGGATCTCTCTGCACTCTGGGAACTCTCTGCACTCTGGGATCTCTCTGCACACTGGGATCTCTCTGCACACTCGAATCTCTCTGCACACTGGGATCTCTCTGCACACTGGGATCTCTCTGCACACTGGGATCTCTGTACACTCGAATCAATGTGCACTCTGGGTACTCTCTGCACACTGGGATCTCTCTTCACACTGGGATCTCACTGCACACTGGGATCTCTCTGCACACTGGGATCTCTCTTCACACTGGGATTTCTCTGCACACTGGGACCTCGCTGAACACTGGGATCTCTCTGCACACTGGGATCTCTGCACAATGGGATCTCTCTGCACACTGGGATCTCTCTGCACACTGGGATCCCTCTGCACACTGGGATCTCTGCACACTGGGATCTTTCTGCACACTGGGATCTCTCTGCACACTGGGATCTCTCTGCACACTGGGATCTCACTGCACACTGCGATCTCTCTGCACACTGCGATCTCTCTGTACTCTGGGATCTCTCTGCACTCTGGGATCTCTCTGCACTCTGGGATCTCTCTGCACTCTGGGATCTCTCTGCACTCTGGGATCTCTCTGCACTCTGGGATCTCTCTGCACACTCGGATCTCTCTGCACACTATGATCTCTCTGCACACTGGGATCTCTCTGCACACTGGGATCTCTCTGCACACTGGGATCTCACTGCACACTGTGATCTCTCTGCACACTGGGATCTCTCTGCACACTGGGATCTATGCACACTGGGATCTCTCTGCACACTGGGATCTCTCTGCACACTGGGAACTCTCTGCACACTGGGAACTCTCTGCACACTGGGAACTCTCTGCACACTGGGATCTCTGCACACTGGGATCTCTCTGCATACAGGAATCCCTCTGCACACTGGGATCTCTCTGCACACTGGGATCTCTCTGCACACTGGGATCTCTGCACACTGGGATCTCTCTGCACACAGGAACTCACTGTACACTGGGATCTCTTTGCACTCTGGGATCTCTCTGCACTCTGGGATCTCACTGCACTCTGGGATTTCTCTTCACACTGGGTTCTCTCTGGGATCTCTGCACACTGGGATCTCTCTGCACTCTCGGATCTCTCTGCACACTGGGATCTCTCTGCACACTGGGATCTCTCTGCACAAAGGGATCTCTCTGAACACAGAGATCTCTCTGCACACTGGGATCTCTCTGCACACTCGAATCTCTCTGCACACTCGAATCTCTCTGCACACTCGAATCTCTCTGCACACTGGGATCTCTCTGCACACTGGGATCTCTCTGCACAAGGGGATCTCGCTACACACTGGTATCTCCCACACACTGGGATCTCTCTCTGCACACTGGGATCTCTCTGCACACTCGAATCAATGTGCACTCTGGGATCTCTCTGCACACTGGGATCTCTCTTCACACTGGGATTTCTCTGCACACTGGGACCTCGCTGCACACTGGGATCTCTCTGCACACTGGGATCTCTGCACACTGGGATCTCTCTGCACACTGGGATCTCACAGCACTCTGGGATCTCTCTGCACACTGGGATCTCACTGCACTCTGGGATCTTACTGCACATTGAGATCTCGCTGCACTCTGGGATCTCTCTGCACACTCGAATCTCTCTGCACACTATGATCTCTCGGCACACTGGGATCTCTCTGCACACTGGGATCTCTCTGCACACTGGGATCTCTCTGCACACTGGGATGTCTCTGAACACTGGGATCTCTCTGCACACTCAAATCAATGTGCACTCTGGGATCTCTCTGCACACTGGGATCTCTCTTCACACTGGGATTTCTCTGCACACTGGGACCTCGCTGCACACTGGGATCTCTCTGCACACTGGGATCTCACAGCACTCTGGGATCTTACTGCACATTGGGATCTCTCTGCACTCTGGGAACTCTCTGCACTCTGGGATCTCTCTGCACACTGGGATCTCTCTGCACACTCGAATCTCTCTGCACACTGGGATCTCTCTGCACACTGGGATCTCTCTGCACACTGGGATCTCTGTACACTCGAATCAATGTGCACTCTGGGTACTCTCTGCACACTGGGATCTCTCTTCACACTGGGATCTCTCTGCACACTGGGATCTCACTGCACACTGGGATCTCACTGCACACTGTGATCTCTCTGCACACTGGGATCTCTCTGCACACTGGGATCTCTCTGCACACTGGGATCTCTCTTCACACTGGGATTTCTCTGCACACTGGGACCTCGCTGCACACTGGGATCTCTCTGCACACTGGGATCTCTGCACAATGGGATCTCTCTGCACACTGGGATCTCTCTGCACACTGGGATCCTTCTGCACACTGGGATCTCTGCACACTGGGATCTCTCTGCACACTGGGATCTCTCTGCACACTGGGATCTCTCTGCACACTGGGATCTCTCTGCACACTGGGATCTCACTGCACACTGCGATCTCTCTGCACACTGCGATCTCTCTGTACTCTGGGATCTCTCTGCACTCTGGGATCTCTCTGCACTCTGGGATCTCTCTGCACTCTGGGATCTCTCTGCACTCTGGGATCTCTCTGCACACTCGGATCTCTCTGCACACTATGATCTCTCTGCACACTGGGATCTCTCTGCACACTGGGATCTCTCTGCACACTGGGATCTCACTGCACATTGTGATCTCTCTGCACACTGGGATCTCTCTGCACACTGGGATCTCTCTGCACACTGGGATCTCAGTGCACACTGCGATCTCTCTGCACACTGCGATCTCTCTGCACACTGGGATCTCTCTGCACAATGGGATCTATCTGCACACTGGGATATCTGTGCACACTGGGATCTCTGTACACACTGGGATCTCTCTGCACACTTGGATCTCTCTGAACACTGGGATCTCTCTGCACACTCGAATCAATGTGCACTCTGGTATATCTCTGCACACTGGGATCTCTCTTCACACTGGGATGTCTCTGAACACTGGGATCTCTCTGCACACTCGAATCAATGTGCACTCTGGGATCTCTCTGCACACTGGGATCTCTCATCACACTGGGATTTCTCTGCACACTGGGATTTCTCTGCACACTGGGACCTCGCTGCACACTGGGATCTCTCTGCACACTGGGATCTCACTGCACTCTGGGATCTTACGGCACATTGGGATCTCGCTGCACACTGCAATCTCTCTGCACTCTGGGATCTCTCTGCACTCTGGGATCTCTCTGCACACTGGGATCTCTCTGCACACTGGAATCTCTCTGCACACTGGGACCTCTCTGCACACTGGGATCTTTCTGCACACTGGGATCTCTGCACACTCGAATCAATGTGCACTCTGGGTACTCTCTGCACACTGGGATCTCTCTTCACACTGGGATCTCACTGCCCACTGGGATCTCTCTGCACACTGGGATCTCTCTGCGCACTGGGATCTCACTGCGCACTGGGATCTCACTGCGCACTGGGATCTCTCTGCACACTGGGATCTCTCTGCACACTGGGATCTCTCTGCACACTGGCATCTCTCTGTACACTGGGATCTCTCTGCACACTGGGATCTCTCTGCACACTGGGATCTTTCTGCACACTGGGATCTCTGCACACTCGAATCAATGTGCACTCTGGGTACTCTCTGCACACTGGGATCTCTCTTCACACTGGGATCTCTCTGCACACTGGGATCTCACTGCACACTGTGATCTCTCTGCACACTGGGATCTCTCTGCACACTGGGATCTCTCTGCACACTGGGATCTCAGTGCACACTGGGATCTCTCTGCACACTGGGATCTATCTGCACACTGGGATATCTGTGCACACTGGGATATATGTGCACACTGGGATCTCTGTACACACTGGGATCTCTCTGCACACTTGGATCTCTCTGAACACAGGGATCTCCCTGCACACTGGGATCTCTCTGCACACTGGGCTCTCTCTGCACACTGCGATCTCTCGGCACTCTGGGTACTCTCTGCACACTGGGATCTCTCTGCACACTGGGATCTCAGTGCACACTGGGACCTCGCTGCAGCCTGGGATCTCTCTGCACTCTGGGATCTCTGCACACTGGCATCTCTCTGCACACAGGGATCTCTCTGCACACTGGGATCTCTCTGCACACTGGGATCTCTCTGCACACTGGGATCTCACTGCACACTGGTATCTCTCTGCACACTGGGACCTCTCTGCACACTGCGATCTCAGCACACTGGGATCTCTGCACACTGGGATCTCTCTACACACAGGAATCTCACTGTACAACGGGATCTGTTTTCACTCGGGGATCTCTGTGCACTCTGGTATCTCACTGCAGTCTGGGATCTCTCTGCACACTGGGATCTCTCTGCACTCTGGGAACTCTCTGCACTCTGGGTACTCTCTGCACTCTGGGATCTCTCTGCACACTGGGATCTCTCTGCACACTCGAATCTCTCTGCACACTGGGATCTCTCTGCACACTGGGATCTCTCTACACACTGGGATCTCCCTGCACACTGGGATCTCCCTGCACACTGGGATCTCCCTGCACACTGGGATCTCCCTGCACACTGGGGTCTCCCTGCACACTGGGATCTCTCTGAACACTGGGATCTCTCTGCACAGTGGGATCTCTCTGCACACTGGTATCTCTCTGCACACTGGGATCTCTCTGCACACTGGGATCTCTCTGCACACTGGGATCTTTGTACACTGGGAACTCTGCACACTGGGATCCTCCTGCACACTGGGATCTCCCTGCACACTGGGATCTCTGTGCACACTGGGATCTCTCTGCACACTGGGATCTCTCTGCACTCTGGAATCTATCTGCACACTGGGATCTTTGTACACTGGGAACTCTGCACACTGGGATCTCTCTGCACTCTGGGATCTCTCTGCACTCTGGGATCTCACTGCACTCTGGGACCTGTCTGCACACTGGGATCTCTCTGCACTCTGGGATCTCTGTGCACACTGCGTTCTCTCTGCACACTGGGATCTTTCTGCACACTGGGATCTCTCTGCTAACTGGGATCTCTCTGCACACTGGGATCTCTCTACACACTGGGATCTCTCTACACACTGGGATGTCTCTGTGCACTGGGATCTCTCTGCGCACTGGGATCTCTCTGCACACTGGGATCTCTCTGCACACTGGGATCTCTCTGCACACTGGGATCTCTCTGCACACTGGGATCTCTCTGCACACTGGGATCTCTCTGCACACTGGGATCTCTCTGCACACTGGGATCTCTCTGCACACTGGGATATCTCTGCACACAGGGATCTCTCTGCACACAGGGATCTCTCTGCACTCTGGGATCTCTCTTTACTCTGGGATCTCTCTGCACACTCGAATCTCTCTGCACACTGGTATCTCTCTGCGCACTGGAATCTCTCTGCACACTGGGATCTCTCTGCACAAGGGGATCTCTCTGCACACTGGGATCTCTCTGCACACAGGGATCTCTCTGCACTCTGGGATCTCTCTGCACACTGGGATCTCTCTGCACACTGGGATCTCACTGCACTCTGGGAGCTTACTGCACATTGAGATCTCTCTGCACTCTGGGATCTCTCTGCACTCTGGGATCTCTCTGCACACTGCGATCTCACTGCACTCTGGGATCTCTCTGCACTCTGGGATCACTCTGCACACTGGGATCTCTCTGCACACTCGAATCTCTCTGCACAAGGGGATCTCGCTACACACTGGTATCTCCCTGCACACTGGGATCTCTCTCTGCACACTGGGATCTCTCTGCACACTCGAATCAATGTGCACTCTGGGATCTCTCTGCACACTGGGATCTCTCTGCACACTTGAATCAATGTGCACTCTGGGATCTCTCTGCACACTCGGATTTCTCTGCACACTGGGACCTCGCTGCACACTGGGATCTCTCTGCACACTGGGATCTCTGCACACTGGGATCTCTCTGCACACTGGGATCTCTCTGCACACTGGGATCTCTCTGCACACTGGGATCTCACTGCACTCTGGGATCTTACTGCACATTGAGATCTCTCTGCACTCTGGGATCTCTCTGCACTCTGGGATCTCTCTGCACACTGCGATCTCACTGCACTCTGGGATCTCTCTGCACTCTGGGATCTCTCTTCACACTGGGATGTCACTGAACACTGGGATCTCTCTGCACACTCAAATCAATGTGCACTCTGGGATCTCTCTGCACACTGGGATCTCTCTTCACACTCTGATTTCTCTGCACACTGGGATCTCTCTGCACACTGGGATCTCTCTTCACACTGGGATGTCTCTGAACACTGGGATCTCACTGCACACTGGGATCTCTCTGCACACTCAAATCAATGTGCACTCTGGGATCTCTCTGCACACTGGGATCTCTCTTCACACTGGGATTTCTCTGCACACTGGGACCTCGCTGCACACTGGGATCTCTCTGCACACTGGGATCTCACAGCACTCTGGGATCTTACTGCACTCTGGGATCTCTCTGCACACTGGGATTTCTCTGCACACTGGGATCTCACTGCACATTGAGATCTCGCTGCACACTGCGATCTCTCTGCACACTGCGATCTCTCTGCACTCTGGGATCTCTCTGCACTCTGGGATCTCTCTGCACACTGGGATCTCTCTGCACACTGGGATCTCTCTGCACACTATGATCTCTCTTCACACTGGGATCTCTCTGCACACTGGGATCTCTCTGCACACTGGGATCTCTCTGCACACTGGGATCTCCCTGCACACTGGGATGTCTCTGAACACTGGGATCTCTCTGCACACTCGAATCAATGTGCACTCTGGGATCTCTCTGCACACTGGGATCTCTCATCACACTGGGATTTCTCTGCACTCTTGGACCTCGCTGCACGCTGGGATCTCTCTGCACTCTGGGATCTTACTGCACATTGGGATCTCGCTGCACACTGCGATCTCTCTGCACTCTGGGATCTCTCTGCACTCTGGGATCTCTCTGCACACTGGGATCTTTCTGCACACTCTATTCTCTCTGCACACTCTATTCTTTCTGCACACTCTATTCTCTCTGCACACTGGGATCTCTCTGCACACTGGGATCTTTCTGCGCACTGGGATCTCTGCACACTCGAATCAATGTGCACTCTGGGTACTCTCTGCACACTGGGATCTCTCTTCACACTGGGGTCTCTCTGCACACTGGGATCTCACTGCACACTGTGATCTCTCTGCACACTGGGATCTCTCTGCACACTGGGATCTCTCTGCACACTGGGATCTCTCTGCACACTGGGATCTCTCTGCACACTGGGATCTCTCTGCACACTGGGATCTCTATGCACACTGGGATCTCTCTGCACACTGGGATCTCTGCACACTCGAATCAATGTGCACTCTGGGTACTCTCTGCACACTGGGATCTTTCTGCACACTGGGATCTCTGCACACTCGAATCAATGTGCACTCTGGGTACTCTCTGCACACTGGGATCTCTCTTCACACTGGGATCTCTCTGCACACTGGGATCTCACTGCACACTGTGATCTCTCTGCACACTGGGATCTCTCTGCACACTGGGATCTCTCTGCACACTGGGATCTATCTGCACACTGGGATATCTGTGCACACTGGGATATCTGTGCACACTGGGATATCTGTGCACACTGGGATCTCTGTACACACTGGGATCTCTCTGCACACTTGGATCTCTCTGAACACTGGGATCTCCCTGCACACTGGGATCTCTCTGAACACTGGGATCTCTCTGCACACTGGGCTCTCTCTGCACACTGCGATCTCTCAGCACACTGGGACCTCGCTGCAGACTGGGATCTCTCTGCACACTGGGATCTCTGCACACTGGGAACTCTCTGCACACTGGGATCTCTGCACACTGGCATCTCTCCGCACACTGGGATCTCTCTGCACACTGGGATCTCCCTGCACATTGGGATCTCTCTGCACACTGGAATCTCTCTGCACACTGGGATCTCTCTGCACACTGGGATCTCTGCACACTGGCATCTCTCTGCACACTGGGATCTCTCTGCACACTGGGATCTCTCTGCACACTGGGATCTCTCTGCACACTGGGATCTCTCTGCACACTGGGATCTCACTGCACACTGGGATCTCTCTGCACACTGGGATCTCTCTGCACACTGGGATCTCTCTGCACACTGGGATCTCTCTGCACACTGCGATCTCAGCACACTGGGATCTCTGCACACTGGGATCTCTCTGCACACAGGAATCTCACTGTACAACGGGATCTCTTTGCACTCGGGGATCTCTGTGCACTCTGGTATCTCACTGCACTCTGGGATCTCTCTGCACACTGGGATCTCTCTGGGATCTCTGCACACTGGGATCTCTGCACACTGGGATCTCTCTGCACACAGAAATCCCTCTGCACACTGGGATCTCCCTGCACACTGGGATCTCTCTGCACACTGGCATCTCTCTGCACACTGGGATCTCTCTGCACACTGGGATCTCTCTGCACACTGGGATCTCTGTACACTGGGATCTCTCTGCACACAGGAACTCAGTGTACACTGGGATCTCTTTGCACTCTGGGATCTCTCTGCACTCTGGGATCTCACTGCACTCTGGGATCTCACTGCACTCGGGGATCTCTCTTCACACTGGGTTCTCTCTGGGATCTCTGCACACTGGGATCTCTCTGCACTCTCGGATCTCTCTGCACACTGGGATCTCTCTGCACACTGGGATCTTTCTGCACACTGGGATCTCACTACATTCTGGGATCTTACTGCACACTGGGATCTCTCTGCACACTGGGATCTCTCTGCACACTGGGATCTCTCTGCACACTGGGATCTCTCTGCACACTGGGATCTATGCACACTGGGATCTCTCTGCACACTGGGATCTCTCTGCACACTGGGAACTCACTGCACACTGGGAACTCTCTGCACACTGGGAACTCTCTGCACACTGGGATCTCTGCACACTGGGATCTCTCTGCATACAGGAATCCCTCTGCACACTGGGATCTCTCTGCACACTGGGATCTCTCTGCACACTGGGATCTCTGCACACTGGGATCTCTCTGCACACAGGAACTCACTGTACACTGGGATCTCTTTGCACTCTGGGATCTCTCTGCACTCTGGGATCTCACTGCACTCTAGGATTTCTCTTCACACTGGGTTCTCTCTGGGATCTCTGCACACTGGGATCTCTCTGCACAAAGGGATCTCTCTGAACACAGAGATCTCTCTGCACACTGGGATCTCGCTGCACACTCGAATCTCTCTGCACACTCGAATCTCTCTGCACACTCGAATCTCTCTGCACACTGGGATCTCTCTGCACACTGGGATCTCTCTGCACAAGGGGATCTCGCTACACACTGGTATCTCCCTGCACACTGGGATCTCTCTCTGCACACTGGGATCTCTCTGCACACTCGAATCAATGTGCACTCTGGGATCTCTCTGCACACTGGGATCTCTCTTCACACTGGGACATCTCTGCACACTGGGACCTCGCTGCACACTGGGATCTCTCTGCACACTGGGATCTCTGCACACTGGGATCTCTCTGCACACTGGGATCTCTCTGCACACTGGGATCTCTCTGCACACTGGGATCTCACTGCACTCTGGGATCTTACTGCACATTGAGATCTCGCTGCACTCTGGGATCTCTCTGCACACTCGAATCAATGTGCACTCTGGGATCTCTCTGCACACTGGGATCTCTCTTCACACTCTGATTTCTCTGCACACTGGGATCTCTCTGCACACTGGGATCTCTCTTCACACTGGGATGTCTCTGAACACTGGGATCTCACTGCACACTGGGATCTCTCTGCACACTCAAATCAATGTGCACTCTGGGATCTCTCTGCACACTGGGATCTCTCTTCACACTGGGATTTCTCTGCACACTGGGACCTCGCTGCACACTGGGATCTCTCTGCACACTGGGATCTCACAGCACTCTGGGATCTTACTGCACTCTGGGATCTCTCTGCACACTGGGATTTCTCTGCACACTGGGATCTCACTGCACATTGAGATCTCGCTGCACACTGCGATCTCTCTGCACACTGCGATCTCTCTGCACTCTGGGATCTCTCTGCACTCTGGGATCTCTCTGCACACTGGGATCTCTCTGCACACTGGGATCTCTCTGCACACTATGATCTCTCTTCACACTGGGATCTCTCTGCACACTGGGATCTCTCTGCACACTGGGATCTCTCTGCACACTGGGATCTCCCTGCACACTGGGATGTCTCTGAACACTGGGATCTCTCTGCACACTCGAATCAATGTGCACTCTGGGATCTCTCTGCACACTGGGATCTCTCATCACACTGGGATTTCTCTGCACTCTTGGACCTCGCTGCACGCTGGGATCTCTCTGCACTCTGGGATCTTACTGCACATTGGGATCTCGCTGCACACTGCGATCTCTCTGCACTCTGGGATCTCTCTGCACTCTGGGATCTCTCTGCACACTGGGATCTTTCTGCACACTCTATTCTCTCTGCACACTCTATTCTTTCTGCACACTCTATTCTCTCTGCACACTGGGATCTCTCTGCACACTGGGATCTTTCTGCGCACTGGGATCTCTGCACACTCGAATCAATGTGCACTCTGGGTACTCTCTGCACACTGGGATCTCTCTTCACACTGGGGTCTCTCTGCACACTGGGATCTCACTGCACACTGTGATCTCTCTGCACACTGGGATCTCTCTGCACACTGGGATCTCTCTGCACACTGGGATCTCTCTGCACACTGGGATCTCTCTGCACACTGGGATCTCTCTGCACACTGGGATCTCTATGCACACTGGGATCTCTCTGCACACTGGGATCTCTGCACACTCGAATCAATGTGCACTCTGGGTACTCTCTGCACACTGGGATCTTTCTGCACACTGGGATCTCTGCACACTCGAATCAATGTGCACTCTGGGTACTCTCTGCACACTGGGATCTCTCTTCACACTGGGATCTCTCTGCACACTGGGATCTCACTGCACACTGTGATCTCTCTGCACACTGGGATCTCTCTGCACACTGGGATCTCTCTGCACACTGGGATCTATCTGCACACTGGGATATCTGTGCACACTGGGATATCTGTGCACACTGGGATATCTGTGCACACTGGGATCTCTGTACACACTGGGATCTCTCTGCACACTTGGATCTCTCTGAACACTGGGATCTCCCTGCACACTGGGATCTCTCTGAACACTGGGATCTCTCTGCACACTGGGCTCTCTCTGCACACTGCGATCTCTCAGCACACTGGGACCTCGCTGCAGACTGGGATCTCTCTGCACACTGGGATCTCTGCACACTGGGAACTCTCTGCACACTGGGATCTCTGCACACTGGCATCTCTCCGCACACTGGGATCTCTCTGCACACTGGGATCTCTCTGCACATTGGGATCTCTCTGCACACTGGAATCTCTCTGCACACTGGGATCTCTCTGCACACTGGGATCTCTGCACACTGGCATCTCTCTGCACACTGGGATCTCTCTGCACACTGGGATCTCTCTGCACACTGGGATCTCTCTGCACACTGGGATCTCTCTGCACACTGGGATCTCACTGCACACTGGGATCTCTCTGCACACTGGGATCTCTCTGCACACTGGGATCTCTCTGCACACTGGGATCTCTCTGCACACTGCGATCTCAGCACACTGGGATCTCTGCACACTGGGATCTCTCTGCACACAGGAATCTCACTGTACAACGGGATCTCTTTGCACTCGGGGATCTCTGTGCACTCTGGTATCTCACTGCACTCTGGGATCTCTCTGCACACTGGGATCTCTCTGGGATCTCTGCACACTGGGATCTCTGCACACTGGGATCTCTCTGCACACAGAAATCCCTCTGCACACTGGGATCTCCCTGCACACTGGGATCTCTCTGCACACTGGCATCTCTCTGCACACTGGGATCTCTCTGCACACTGGGATCTCTCTGCACACTGGGATCTCTGTACACTGGGATCTCTCTGCACACAGGAACTCAGTGTACACTGGGATCTCTTTGCACTCTGGGATCTCTCTGCACTCTGGGATCTCACTGCACTCTGGGATCTCACTGCACTCGGGGATCTCTCTTCACACTGGGTTCTCTCTGGGATCTCTGCACACTGGGATCTCTCTGCACTCTCGGATCTCTCTGCACACTGGGATCTCTCTGCACACTGGGATCTTTCTGCACACTGGGATCTCACTACATTCTGGGATCTTACTGCACACTGGGATCTCTCTGCACACTGGGATCTCTCTGCACACTGGGATCTCTCTGCACACTGGGATCTCTCTGCACACTGGGATCTATGCACACTGGGATCTCTCTGCACACTGGGATCTCTCTGCACACTGGGAACTCACTGCACACTGGGAACTCTCTGCACACTGGGAACTCTCTGCACACTGGGATCTCTGCACACTGGGATCTCTCTGCATACAGGAATCCCTCTGCACACTGGGATCTCTCTGCACACTGGGATCTCTCTGCACACTGGGATCTCTGCACACTGGGATCTCTCTGCACACAGGAACTCACTGTACACTGGGATCTCTTTGCACTCTGGGATCTCTCTGCACTCTGGGATCTCACTGCACTCTAGGATTTCTCTTCACACTGGGTTCTCTCTGGGATCTCTGCACACTGGGATCTCTCTGCACTCTCGGATCTCTCTGCACACTGGGATCTCTCTGCACACTGGGATCTCTCTGCACAAAGGGATCTCTCTGAACACAGAGATCTCTCTGCACACTGGGATCTCGCTGCACACTCGAATCTCTCTGCACACTCGAATCTCTCTGCACACTCGAATCTCTCTGCACACTGGGATCTCTCTGCACACTGGGATCTCTCTGCACAAGGGGATCTCGCTACACACTGGTATCTCCCTGCACACTGGGATCTCTCTCTGCACACTGGGATCTCTCTGCACACTCGAATCAATGTGCACTCTGGGATCTCTCTGCACACTGGGATCTCTCTTCACACTGGGACATCTCTGCACACTGGGACCTCGCTGCACACTGGGATCTCTCTGCACACTGGGATCTCTGCACACTGGGATCTCTCTGCACACTGGGATCTCTCTGCACACTGGGATCTCTCTGCACACTGGGATCTCACTGCACTCTGGGATCTTACTGCACATTGAGATCTCGCTGCACTCTGGGATCTCTCTGCACACTCGAATCTCTCTGCACACTATGATCTCTCTGCACACTGGGATCTCGCTGCACACTGGGATCTCTCTGCACACTGGGATCTCTCTGCACACTGGGATGTCTCTGAACACTGGGATCTCTCTGCACACTCAAATCAATGTGCACTCTGGGATCTCTCTGCACACTGGGATCTCTCTTCACACTGGGATTTCTCTGCACACTGGGACCTCGCTGCACACTGGGATCTCTCTGCACACTGGGATCTCACAGCACTCTGGGATCTTACTGCACATTGGGATCTCTCTGCACTCTGGGAACTCTCTGCACTCTGGGATCTCTCTGCACACTGGGATCTCTCTGCACACTCGAATCTCTCTGCACACTGGGATCTCTCTGCACACTGGGATCTCTCTGCACACTGGGATCTCTGTACACTCGAATCAATGTGCACTCTGGGTACTCTCTGCACACTGGGATCTCTCTTCACACTGGGATCTCACTGCACACTGGGATCTCTCTGCACACTGGGATCTCTCTTCACACTGGGATTTCTCTGCACACTGGGACCTCGCTGAACACTGGGATCTCTCTGCACACTGGGATCTCTGCACAATGGGATCTCTCTGCACACTGGGATCTCTCTGCACACTGGGATCCCTCTGCACACTGGGATCTCTGCACACTGGGATCTTTCTGCACACTGGGATCTCTCTGCACACTGGGATCTCTCTGCACACTGGGATCTCACTGCACACTGCGATCTCTCTGCACACTGCGATCTCTCTGTACTCTGGGATCTCTCTGCACTCTGGGATCTCTCTGCACTCTGGGATCTCTCTGCACTCTGGGATCTCTCTGCACTCTGGGATCTCTCTGCACTCTGGGATCTCTCTGCACACTCGGATCTCTCTGCACACTATGATCTCTCTGCACACTGGGATCTCTCTGCACACTGGGATCTCTCTGCACACTGGGATCTCACTGCACACTGTGATCTCTCTGCACACTGGGATCTCTCTGCACACTGGGATCTCTCTGCACACTGGGATCTCAGTGCACACTGCGATCTCTCTGCACACTGCGATCTCTCTGCACACTGGGATCTCTCTGCACACTGGGATCTATCTGCACACTGGGATATCTGTGCACACTGGGATCTCTGTACACACTGGGATCTCTCTGCACACTTGCATCTCTCTGCACACTGGGATCTCTCTGCACACTGGGATCTCTCTGCACACTGGGATCTCTCTGCACACAGAAATCCCTCTGCACACTGGGATCTCCCTGCACACTGGGATCTCTCTGCACACTGGCATCTCTCTGCACACTGGGATCTCTCTGCACACTGGGATCTCTGTACACTGGGATCTCTCTGCACACAGGAACTCAGTGTACACTGGGATCTCTTTGCACTCTGGGATCTCTCTGCACTCTGGGATCTCACTGCACTCTGGGATCTCACTTCACTCCGGGATATCTCTTCACACTGGGTTCTCTCTGGGATCTCTGCACACTGGGATCTCTCTGCACTCTCGGATCTCTCTGCACACTGGGATCTCTCTGCACACTGGGATCTCTCTGCACACTGGGATCTCACTACACTCTGGGATCTTACTGCACACTGGGATCTCTCTGCACACTGGGATCTCTCTGCACACAGGGATCTCTCTGCACACTGGGATCTCTCTGCACACTGGGATCTATGCACACTGGGATCTCTCTGCACACTGGGATCTCTCTGCACACTGGGAACTCTCTGCACACTGGGAACTCTCTGCACACTGGGAACTCTCTGCACACTGGGATCTCTGCACACTGGGATCTCTCTGCATACAGGAATCCCTCTGCACACTGGGATCTCTGCACACTGGGACCTCTCTGCACACTGGGATCTCTGCACACTGGGATCTCTCTGCACACAGGAACTCACTGTACACTGGAATCTCTTTGCACTCTGGGATCTCTCTGCACTCTGGGATCTCACTGCACTCTGGGATTTCTCTTCACACTGGGTTCTCTCTGGGATCTCTGCACACTGGGATCTCTCTGCACTCTCGGATCTCTCTGCACACTGGGATCTCTCTGCACACTGGGATCTCTCTGCACAAAGGGATCTCTCTGAACACAGAGATCTCTCTGCACACTGGGATCTCTCTGCACACTCGAATCTCTCTGCACACTGGGATCTCTCTGCACACTGGGATCTCTCTGCACAAGGGGATCTCGCTACACACTGGTATCTCCCTGCACACTGGGATCTCTCTCTGCACACTGGGATCTCTCTGCACACTCGAATCAATGTGCACTCTGGGATCTCTCTGCACACTGGGATCTCTCTTCACACTGGGATTTCTCTGCACACTGGGACCTCGCTGCACACTGGGATCTCTCTGCACACTGGGATCTCTGCACACTGGGATCTCTCTGCACACTGGGATCTCTCTGCACACTGGGATCTCTCTGCACACTGGGATCTCACTGCACTCTGGGATCTTACTGCACATTGAGATCTCGCTGCACTCTGGGATCTCTCTGCACACACGAATCTCTCTGCACACTATGATCTCTCTGCACACTGGGATCTCTCTGCACACTGGGATCTCTCTGCACACTGGGATCTCTCTGCACACTGGGATGTCTCTGAACACTGGGATCTCTCTGCACACTCAACTCAATGTGCACTCTGGGATCTCTCTGCACACTGGGATCTCTCTTCACACTGGGATTTCTCTGCACACTGGGACCTCGCTGCACACTGGGATCTCTCTGCACACTGGGATCTCACAGCACTCTGGGATCTTACTGCACATTGGGATCTCTCTGCACTCTGGGAACTCTCTGCACTCTGGGATCTCTCTGCACACTGGGATCTCTCTGCACACTCGAATCTCTCTGCACACTGGGATCTCTCTGCACACTGGGATCTCTCTGCACACTGGGATCTCTGTACGCTCGAATCAATGTGCACTCTGGGTACTCTCTGCACACTGGGATCTCTCTTCACACTGGGATCTCTCTGCACACTGGGATCTCACTGCACACTGTGATCTCTCTGCACACTGGGATCTCTCTGCACACTGGGATCTCTCTGCACACTGGGATCTCTCTTCACACTGGGATTTCTCTGCACACTGGGACCTCGCTGCACACTGGGATCTCTCTGCACACTGGGATCTCTGCACAATGGGATCTCTCTGCACACTGGGATCTCTCTGCACACTGGGATCCTTCTGCACACTGGGATCTCTGCACACTGGGATCTCTCTGCACACTGGGATCTCTCTGCACACTGGGATCTCTCTGCACACTGGGATCTATGCACACTGGGATCTCTCTGCACACTGGGATCTCTCTGCACACTGGGAACTCTCTGCACACTGGGAACTCTCTGCACACTGGGAACTCTCTGCACACTGGGATCTCTGCACACTGGGATCTCTCTGCATACAGGAATCCCTCTGCACACTGGGATCTCTCTGCACACTGGGATCTCTCTGCACACTGGGATCTCTGCACACTGGGATCTCTCTGCACACAGGAACTCACTGTACACTGGAATCTCTTTGCACTCTGGGATCTCTCTGCACTCTGGGATCTCACTGCACTCTGGGATTTCTCTTCACACTGGGTTCTCTCTGGGATCTCTGCACACTGGGATCTCTCTGCACTCTCGGATCTCTCTGCACACTGGGATCTCTCTGCACACTGGGATCTCTCTGCACAAAGGGATCTCTCTGAACACAGAGATCTCTCTGCACACTGGGATCTCTCTGCACACTCGAATCTCTCTGCACACTCGAATCTCTCTGCACACTCGAATCTCTCTGCACACTGGGATCTCTCTGCACACTGGGATCTCTCTGCACAAGGGGATCTCGCTACACACTGGTATCTCCCTGCACACTGGGATCTCTCTCTGCACACTGGGATCTCTCTGCACACTCGAATCAATGTGCACTCTGGGATCTCTCTGCACACTGGGATCTCTCTTCACACTGGGATTTCTCTGCACACTGGGACCTCGCTGCACACTGGGATCTCTCTGCACACTGGGATCTCTGCACACTGGGATCTCTCTGCACACTGGGATCTCTCTGCACACTGGGATCTCTCTGCACACTGGGATCTCACTGCACTCTGGGATCTTACTGCACATTGAGATCTCGCTGCACTCTGGGATCTCTCTGCACACACGAATCTCTCTGCACACTATGATCTCTCTGCACACTGGGATCTCTCTGCACACTGGGATCTCTCTGCACACTGGGATCTCTCTGCACACTGGGATGTCTCTGAACACTGGGATCTCTCTGCACACTCAAATCAATGTGCACTCTGGGATCTCTCTGCACACTGGGATCTCTCTTCACACTGGGATTTCTCTGCACACTGGGACCTCGCTGCACACTGGGATCTCTCTGCACACTGGGATCTCACAGCACTCTGGGATCTTACTGCACATTGGGATCTCTCTGCACTCTGGGAACTCTCTGCACTCTGGGATCTCTCTGCACACTGGGATCTCTCTGCACACTCGAATCTCTCTGCACACTGGGATCTCTCTGCACACTGGGATCTCTGTACGCTCGAATCAATGTGCACTCTGGGTACTCTCTGCACACTGGGATCTCTCTTCACACTGGGATCTCTCTGCACACTGGGATCTCACTGCACACTGGGATCTCACTGCACACTGGGATCTCACTGCACACTGTGATCTCTCTGCACACTGGGATCTCTCTGCACACTGGGATCTCTCTGCACACTGGGATCTCTCTTCACACTGGGATTTCTCTGCAGACTGGGACCTCGCTGCACACTGGGATCTCTCTGCACACTGGGATCTCTGCACAATGGGATCTCTCTGCACACTGGGATCTCTCTGCACACTGGGATCCTTCTGCACACTGGGATCTCTGCACACTGGGATCTCTCTGCACACTGGGATCTCTCTGCACACTGGGATCTCTCTGCATACTGGGATCTCTCTGCACACTGGGATCTCACTGCACACTGCGATCTCTCTGCACACTGCGATCTCTCTGTACTCTGGGATCTCTCTGCACTCTGGGATCTCTCTGCACTCTGGGATCTCTCTGCACTCTGGGATCTCTCTGCACTCTGGGATCTCTCTGCACTCTGGGATCTCTCTGCACACTCGGATCTCTCTGCACACTGGGATCTCTCTGCACACTGGGATCTCTCTGCACACTGGGATCTCTCTGCACACTGGGATCTCACTGCACACTGTGATCTCTCTGCACACTGGGATCTCTCTGCACACTGGGATCTCTCTGCACACTGGGATCTCAGTGCACACTGCGATTTCTCTGCACACTGCGATCTCTCTGCACACTGGGATCTCTCTGCACAATGGGATCTATCTGCACACTGGGATATCTGTGCACACTGGGATCTCTGTACACACTGGGATCTCTCTGCACTCTTGGATCTCTCTGAACACTGGGATCTCTCTGCACACTCGAATCAATGTGCACTCTGGTATATCTCTGCACACTGGGATCTCTCTTCACACTGGGATGTCTCTGAACACTGGGATCTCTCTGCACACTCGAATCAATGTGCACTCTGGGATCTCTCTGCACACTGGGATCTCTCATCACACTGGGATTTCTCTGCACACTGGGACCTCGCTGCACACTGGGATCTCTCTGCACACTGGGATCTCACTGCACTCTGGGATCTTACGGCACATTGGGATCTCGCTGCACACTGCAATCACTCTGCACTCTGGGATCTCTCTGCACTCTGGGATCTCTCTGCACACTGGGATATCTCTGCACACTGGAATCTCTCTGCACACTGGGACCTCTCTGCACACTGGGATCTTTCTGCACACTGGGATCTCTGCACACTCGAATCAATGTCCACTCTGGGTACTCTCTGCACACTGGGATCTCTCTTCACACTGGGATCTCACTGCCCACTGGGATCTCTCTGCACACTGGGATCTCTCTGCGCACTGGGATCTCTCTGCGCACTGGGATCTCACTGCGCACTGGGATCTCTCTGCACACTGGGATCTCTCTGCACACTGGGATCTCTCTGCACACTGGCATCTCTCTGCACACTGGGATCTCTCTGCACACTGGGATCTGTCTGCACACTGGGATCTTTCTGCACACTGGGATCTCTGCACACTCGAATCAATGTGCACTCTGGGTACTCTCTGCACACTGGGATCTCTCTTCACACTGGGATCTCACTGCACACTGTGATCTCTCTGCACACTGGGATCTCTCTTCACACTGGGATCTCTCTGCACACTGGGATCTCAGTGCACACTGGGATCTCTCTGCACACTGGGATCTATCTGCACACTGGGATATCTGTGCACACTGGGATATATGTGCACACTGGGATCTCTGTACACACTGGGATCTCTCTGCACACTTGGATCTCTCTGAACACAGGGATCTCCCTGCACACTGGGATTTCTCTGAACACTGGGATCTCTCTGCACACTGGGCTCTCTCTGCACACTGCGATCTCTCTGCACTCTGGGTACTCTCTGCACACTGGGATCTCTCTGCACACTGGGATCTCAGTGCACACTGGGACCTCGCTGCAGCCTGGGATCTCTCTGCACTCTGGGATCTCTGCACACTGGGAACTCTCTGCACACTGGGATCTCTGCACACTGGCATCTCTCTGCACACAGGGATCTCTCTGCATACTGGGATCTCTCTGCACACTGGGATCTCTGCACACTGGCATCTCTCTGCACACAGGGATCTCTCTGCACACTGGGATCTCTCTGCACACTGGGATCTCTCTGCACACTGGGATCTCACTGCACACTGGGATCTCTCTGCACACTGGGATCTCTCTGCACACTGGGATCTCTCTGCACACTGGGACCTCTCTGCACACTGCAATCTCAGCACACTGGGATCTCTGCACACTGGGATCTCTCTACACACAGGAATCTCACTGTACAACGGGATCTGTTTTCACTCGGGGATCTCTGTGCACTCTGGTATCTCACTGCAGTCTGGGATCTCTCTGCACACTGGGATCTCTCTGGGATCTCTGCACACTGGGATCTCAGCACACTGGGATCTCTCTGCACACAGGAATCTCACTGTACAATGGGATCTCTTTGCACTCGGGGATCTCTGTGCACTCTGGTATCTCACTGCACTCTGGGATCTCTCTGCACACTGGGATCTCTCTGGGATATCTGCACACTGGGATCTCTGCACACTGGGATCTCTCTGCACACAGAAATCCCTCTGCACACTGGGATCTCTCTGCACACTGGCATCTCTCTGCACACTGGGATCTCTCTGCACACTGGGATCTCTGTACACTGGGATTTCTCTGCACACAGGAACTCAGTGTACACTGGGATCTCTTTGCACTCTGGGATCTCTCTGCACTCTGGGATCTCACTGCACTCTGGGATCTCACTGCACTCGGGGATCTCTCTTCACACTGGGTTCTCTCTGGGATCTCTGCACACTGGGATCTCTCTGCACTCTCGGATCTCTCTGCACACTGGGATCTCTCTGCACACTGGGATCTCTCTGCACACTGGGATCTCACTACACTCTGGGATCTTACTGCACACTGGGATCTCTCTGCACACTGGGATCTCTCTGCACACTGGGATCTCTCTGCACACTGGGATCTATGCACACTGGGATCTCTCTGCACACTGGGATCTCTCTGCACACTGGGAACTCTCTGCACACTGGGAACTCTCTGCACACTGGGAACTCTCTGCACACTGGGAAATCTCTGCACACTGGGATCTCTGCACACTGGGATCTCTCTGCATACAGGAATCCCTCTGCACACTGGGATCTCTCTGCACACTGGGATCTCTCTGCACACTGGGATCTCTGCACACTGGGATCTCTCTGCACACAGGAACTCACTGTACACTGGGATCTCTTTGCACTCTGGGATCTCTCTGCACTCTGGGATCTCACTGCACTCTGGGATTTCTCTTCACACTGGGTTCTCTCTGGGATCTCTGCACACTGGGATCTCTCTGCACTCTCGGATCTCTCTGCACACTGGGATCTCTCTGCACACTGGGATCTCTCTGCACAAAGGGATCTCTCTGAACACAGAGATCTCTCTGCACACTGGGATCTTTCTGCCCACTGGGATCTCTGCACACTCGAATCAATGTGCACTCTGGGTACTCTCTGCACACTGGGATCTCTCTTCACACTGGGATCTCACTGCACACTGGGATCTCTCTGCACACTGGGATCTCTCTGCGCACTGGGATCTCTCTGCGCACTGGGATCTCTCTGCGCACTGGGATCTCTCTGCACACTGGGATCTCTCTGCACACTGGCATCTCTCTGCACACTGGCATCTCTCTGCACACTGGGATCTCTCTGCACACTGGGATCTCTCTGCACACTGGGATCATTCTGCACACTGGGATCTCTGCACACTTGAATCAATGTGCACTCTGGGTACTCTCTGCACACTGGGATCTCTCTTCACACTGGGATCTCTCTGCACACTGGGATCTCACTGCACACTGTGATCTCTCTGCACACTGGGATCTCTCTGCACACTGGGATCTCTCTGCACACTGGAATCTCTCTGCACACTGGGATCTCTCTGCACACTGGGATCTATCTGCACACTGGGATATCTGTGCACACTGGGATATCTGTGCACACTGGGATCTCTGTACACACTGGGATCTCTCTGCACACTTGGATCTCTCTGAACACTGGGATCTCCCTGCACACTGGGATCTCTCTGATCACTGGGATCTCTCTGCACACTGGGCTCTCTCTGCACACTGCGACCTCTCTGCACACTGGGACCTCGCTGCAGACTGGGATCTCTCTGCACTCTGGGATCTCTGCACACTGGGAACTCTCTGCACACTGGGATCTCTGCACACTGGCATCTCTCTGCACACAGGGATCTCTCTGCACACTGGGATCTCTCTGCACACTGGGATCTCTCTGCACACTGCAATCTCTCTGCACACTGGGATCTCACTGCACACTGGGATCTCTCTGCACACTGGGGTCTCTCGGCACACTGGGATCTCTCTGCACACTGGGATCTCTCTGCACACTGCGATCTCAGCACACTGGGATCTCTGCACACTGGGATCTCTCTACACACAGGAATCTCACTGTACAACGGGATCTGTTTGCACTCGGGGATCTCTGTGCACTCTGGTATCTCACTGCAGTCTGGGATCTCTCTGCACATTGGGATCTCTCTGGGATCTCTGCTCACTGGGATCTCTGCACACTGGGATCTCTCTGCACACAGGAATCTCACTGTACAACGGGATCTCTTTGCACTCGGGGATCTCTGTGCACTCTGGTATCTCACTGCACTCTGGGATCTCTCTGCACACTGGGACCTCTCTGGGATCTCTGCACACTGGGATCTCTGCACACTGGGATCTCTCTGCACACAGAAATCCCTCTGCACACTGGGATCTCTCTGCACACTGGGATCTCTCTGCACACTGGGATCTCTGTACACTGGGATCTCTCTGCACACAGGAACTCAGTGTACACTGGGATCTCTTTGCACTCTGGGATCTCTCTGCACTCTGGGATCTCACTGCACTCGGGGATCTCTCTTCACACTGGGTTCTCTCTGGGATCTCTGCACACTGGGATCTCTCTGCACTCTCGGATCTCTCTGCACACTGGGATCTCTCTGCACACTGGGATCTCTCTGCACACTGGGATCTCACTACACTCTGGGATCTTACTGCACACTGGGATCTCTCTGCACACTGGGATCTCTCTGCACACTGGGATCTCTCTGCACACTGGGAACTCTCTGCACACTGGGAACTCTCTGCACACAGGAACTCAGTGTACACTGGGATCTCTTTGCACTCTGGGATCTCTCTGCACTCTGGGATCTCACTGCACTCGGGGATCTCTCTTCACACTGGGTTCTCTCTGGGATCTCTGCACACTGGGATCTCTCTGCACTCTCGGATCTCTCTGCACACTGGGATCTCTCTGCACACTGGGATCTCTCTGCACACTGGGATCTCACTACACTCTGGGATCTTACTGCACACTGGGATCTATGCACACTGGGATCTCTCTGCACACTGGGATCTCTCTGCACACTGGGAACTCTCTGCACACTGGGAACTCTCTGCACACTGGGAACTCTCTGCACACTGGGAAATCTCTGCACACTGGGATCTCTGCACACTGGGATCTCTCTGCATACAGGAATCCCTCTGCACACTGGGATCTCTCTGCACACTG
The DNA here is from genome assembly GCF_047496885.1 of Scyliorhinus torazame. NCBI lineage: Eukaryota > Metazoa > Chordata > Chondrichthyes > Carcharhiniformes > Scyliorhinidae > Scyliorhinus > Scyliorhinus torazame. The sequence goes on from NC_092724.1 coordinate 169,226,427, forward strand.
GGATCTCTGCACACTGGGATCTCTCTGCACACAGGAACTCACTGTACACTGGGATCTCTTTGCACTCTGGGATCTCTCTGCACTCTGGGATCTCACTGCACTCTGGGATTTCTCTTCACACTGGGTTCTCTCTGGGATCTCTGCACACTGGGATCTCTCTGCACTCTCGGATCTCTCTGCACACTGGGATCTCTCTGCACACTGGGATCTCTCTGCACAAAGGGATCTCTCTGAACACAGAGATCTCTCTGCACACTGGGATCTTTCTGCCCACTGGGATCTCTGCACACTCGAATCAATGTGCACTCTGGGTACTCTCTGCACACTGGGATCTCTCTTCACACTGGGATCTCACTGCACACTGGGATCTCTCTGCACACTGGGATCTCTCTGCGCACTGGGATCTCTCTGCGCACTGGGATCTCTCTGCGCACTGGGATCTCTCTGCACACTGGGATCTCTCTGCACACTGGGATCTCTCTGCACACTGGCATCTCTCTGCACACTGGGATCTCTCTGCACACTGGGATCTCTCTGCACACTGGGATCTTTCTGCACACTGGGATCTCTGCACACTTGAATCAATGTGCACTCTGGGTACTCTCTGCACACTGGGATCTCTCTTCACACTGGGATCTCTCTGCACACTGGGATCTCACTGCACACTGTGATCTCTCTGCACACTGGGATCTCTCTGCACACTGGGATCTCTCTGCACACTGGGATCTCAGTGCACACTGGGATCTCTCTGCACACTGGGATCTATCTGCACACTGGGATATCTGTGCACACTGGGATATCTGTGCACACTGGGATCTCTGTACACACTGGGATCTCTCTGCACACTTGGATCTCTCTGAACACTGGGATCTCCCTGCACACTGGGATCTCTCTGATCACTGGGATCTCTCTGCACACTGGGCTCTCTCTGCACACTGCGACCTCTCTGCACACTGGGACCTCGCTGCAGACTGGGATCTCTCTGCACTCTGGGATCTCTGCACACTGGGAACTCTCTGCACACTGGGATCTCTGCACACTGGCATCTCTCTGCACACAGGGATCTCTCTGCACACTGGGATCTCTCTGCACACTGGGATCTCTCTGCACACTGCAATCTCTCTGCACACTGGGATCTCACTGCACACTGGGATCTCTCTGCACACTGGGGTCTCTCTGCACACTGGGATCTCTCTGCACACTGGGATCTCTCTGCACACTGCGATCTCAGCACACTGGGATCTCTGCACACTGGGATCTCTCTACACACAGGAATCTCACTGTACAACGGGATCTGTTTGCACTCGGGGATCTCTGTGCACTCTGGTATCTCACTGCAGTCTGGGATCTCTCTGCACATTGGGATCTCTCTGGGATCTCTGCACACTGGGATCTCTGCACACTGGGATCTCTCTGCACACAGGAATCTCACTGTACAACGGGATCTCTTTGCACTCGGGGATCTCTGTGCACTCTGGTATCTCACTGCACTCTGGGATCTCTCTGCACACTGGGACCTCTCTGGGATCTCTGCACACTGGGATCTCTGCACACTGGGATCTCTCTGCACACAGAAATCCCTCTGCACACTGGGATCTCTCTGCACACTGGGATCTCTCTGCACACTGGGATCTCTGTACACTGGGATCTCTCTGCACACAGGAACTCAGTGTACACTGGGATCTCTTTGCACTCTGGGATCTCTCTGCACTCTGGGATCTCACTGCACTCAGGGATCTCTCTTCACACTGGGTTCTCTCTGGGATCTCTGCACACTGGGATCTCTCTGCACTCTCGGATCTCTCTGCACACTGGGATCTCTCTGCACACTGGGATCTCTCTGCACACTGGGATCTCACTACACTCTGGGATCTTACTGCACACTGGGATCTCTCTGCACACTGGGATCTCTCTGCACACTGGGATCTCTCTGCACACTGGGATCTATGCACACTGGGATCTCTCTGCACACTGGGATCTCTCTGCACACTGGGAACTCTCTGCACACTGGGAACTCTCTGCACACTGGGAACTCTCTGCACACTGGGAACTCTCTGCACACTGGGATCTCTCTGCACACAGGAACTCACTGTACACTGGGATCTCTTTGCACTCTGGGATCTCTCTGCACTCTGGGATCTCACTGCACTCTGGGATTTCTCCTCACACTGGGTTCTCTCTGGGATCTCTGCACACTGGGATCTCTCTGCACACTGGGATCTCTCTGCACACTGGGATCTCTCTGCACACTGGGATCTCTCTGCACACTGGGATCTCTCTGCACACTGGGATCTCTCTGCACACTGGGATCTTTCTGCACACTGGGATCTCTGCACACTCGAATCAATGTGCACTCTGGGTACTCTCTGCACACTGGGATCTCTCTTCACACTGGGATCTCTCTGCACACTGGGATCTCACTGCACACTGTGATCTCTCTGCACACTGGGATCTCTCTGCACACTGGGATCTCTCTGCACACTGGGATCTCAGTGCACACTGGGATCTCTCTGCACACTGGGATCTATCTGCACACTGGGATATCTGTGCACACTGGGATATATGTGCACACTGGGATCTCTGTACACACTGGGATCTCTCTGCACACTTGGATCTCTCTGAACACTGGGATCTCTCTGCACTCTGGGATCTCTGCACACTGGGAACTCTCTGCACACTGGGATCTCTGCACACTGGCATCTCTCTGCACACAGGGATCTCTCTGCACACTGGGATCTCTCTGCACACTGGGATCTCTCTGCACACTGCGATCTCTCTGCACACTGGGATCTCACTGCACACTGGGATCTCTCTGCACACTGGGATCTCTCTGCACACTGGGATCTCTCTGCACACTGGGATCTCTCTGCACACTGCGATCTCAGCACACTGGGATCTCTGCACACTGGGATCTCTCTGCACACAGGAATCTCACTGTACAACGGGATCTCTTTGCACTCGGGGATCTCTGTGCACTCTGGTATCTCACTGCACTCTGGGATCTCTCTGCACACTGGGATCTCTCTGGGATCTCTGCACACTGGGATCTCTGCACACTGGGATCTACCTGCACACAGAAATCCCTCTGCACACTGGGATCTCTCGGCACACTGGGATCTCTCTGCACACTGGCATCTCTCTGCACACTGGGATCTCTCTGCACACTGGGATCTCTGTACACTGGGATCTCTCTGCACACAGGAACTCAGTGTACACTGGGATCTCTTTGCACTCTGGGATCTCTCTGCACTCTGGGATCTCACTGCACTCTGGGATCTGACTGCACTCGGGGATATCTCTTCACACTGGGTTCTCTCTGGGATCTCTGCACACTGGGATCTCTCTGCACTCTCGGATCTCTCTGCACACTGGGATCTCTCTGCACACTGGGATCTCTCTGCACACTGGGATCTCACTACACTCTGGGATCTTACTGCACACTGGGATCTCTCTGCACACTGGGATCTCTCTGCACACTGGGATCTCTCTGCACATTGGGATCTATGCACACTGGGATCTCTCTGCACACTGGGATCTCTCTGCACACTGGGAACTCTCTGCACACTGGGAACTCTCTGCACACTGGGAACTCTCTGCACACTGGGAACTCTCTGCACACTGGGATCTCTGCACACTGGGATCTCTCTGCATACAGGAATCCCTCTGCACACTGGGATCTCTCTGCACACTGGGATCTCTCTGCACACTGGGATCTCTGCACACTGGGATCTCTCTGCACACAGGAACTCACTGTACACTGGGATCTCTTTGCACTCTGGGATCTCACTGCACTCTGGGATTTCTCTTCACACTGGGTTCTCTCTGGGATCTCTGCACACTGGGATCTCTCTGCACTCTCGGATCTCTCTGCACACTGGGATCTCTCTGCACACTGGGATCTCTCTGCACAAAGGGATCTCTCTGAACACAGAGATCTCTCTGCACACTGGGATCTCTCTGCACACTGGGATCTCTCTGCACACTTGAATCTCTCTGCACACTCGAATCTCTCTGCACACTCGAATCTCTCTGCACACTCGAACCTCTCTGCACACTGGGATCTCTCTGCACACTGGGATCTCTCTGCGCAAGGGGATCTTGCTACACACTGGTATCTCCCTGCACACTGGGATCTCTCTCTGCACACTGGGATCTCTCTGCACACTCGAATCAATGTGCACTCTGGGATCTCTCTGCACACTGGGATCTCTCTGCACACTTGAATCAATGTGCACTCTGGGATCTCTCTGCACACTGGGATCTCTCTTCACACTGGGATTTCTCTGCACACTGGGATCTCTGCACACTGGGATCTCTCTGCACACTGGGATCTCTCTGCACACTGGGATCTCTCTGCACACTGGGATCTCTCTCTGCACACTGGGATCTCTCTCTGCACACTGGGATCTCTCTGAACACTGGGATCTCTCTGCACTCTGGGATCTCTCTGCACACTCGAATCTCTCTGCACACTGTGATCTCTCTGCACACTGGGATCTCTCTCCACACTGGGATCTCTCTGCACACTGGGATGTCTCTGAACACTGGGATCTCTCTGCACACTCGAATCAATGTGCACTCTGGGATCTCTCTTCACACTGGGATTTCTCTGCACACAGGGACCTCGCTGCACACTGGGATCTCTCTGCACACTGGGATCTCACAGCACTCTGGGATCTTACTGCACATTGGGATCTCGCTGCACACTGCGATCTCTCTGCACTCTGGGAACTCTCTGCACACTGGGATCTCTGCACACTCGAATCAATGTGCACTCTGGGTACTCTCTGCACACTGGGATCTCTCTTCACACTGGGATCTCTCTGCACACTGGGATCTCACTGCACACTGGGATCTCACTGCACACTGGGATCTCACTGCACACTGGGATCTCTCTGCACACTGGGATCTCTCTGCACTCTGGGATCTCTCTGCACACTGGGATCTCTGCACACTGGGATCTCTCTGCACACTGGGATCTCACTGCACACTGGGATCTCACTGCACACTGGGATCTCACTGCACACTGGGATCTCTCTGCACACTGGGATCTCTCTGCACTCTGGGATCTCTCTGCACACTGCGATCTCTCTGCACTCTGGGATCTCTCTGCACTCTGGGATCTCTCTGCACTCTGGGATCTCTCTGCACTCTGTGATCTCTCTGCACTCTGGGATCTCTGCACTCTGGGATCTCTCTGCACTCTGGGATCTCTCTGCACACTGGGATTTCTCTGCACACTGGGATCTCTCTGCACCCTGGGATCTCTCTGCACACTGGGATGTCTCTGAACGCTGGGATCTCACTGCACACTGGGATCTCTCTCTGCACACTGGGATCTCTCTGCACACTCGAATCAATGTGCACTCTGGGATCTCTCTGCACACTGGGATCTCTCTGCACACTTGAATCAATGTGCACTCTGGGATCTCTCTGCACACTGGGATCTCTCTTCACACTGGGATTTCTCTGCACACTGGGATCTCTGCACACTGGGATCTCTCTGCACACTGGGATCTCTCTGCACACTGGGATCTCTCTGCACACTGGGATCTCTCTGCACACTGGGATCTCTCTCTGCACACTGGGATCTCTCTCTGCACACTGGGATCTCTCTGAACACTGGGATCTCTCTGCACTCTGGGATCTCTCTGCACACTCGAATCTCTCTGCACACTGTGATCTCTCTGCACACTGGGATCTCTCTGCACACTGGGATCTCTCTGCACACTGGGATGTCTCTGAACACTGGGATCTCTCTGCACACTCGAATCAATGTGCACTCTGGGATCTCTCTTCACACTGGGATTTCTCTGCACACAGGGACCTCGCTGCACACTGGGATCTCTCTGCACACTGGGATCTCACAGCACTCTGGGATCTTACTGCACATTGGGATCTCGCTGCACACTGCGATCTCTCTGCACTCTGGGAACTCTCTGCACACTGGGATCTCTGCACACTCGAATCAATGTGCACTCTGGGTACTCTCTGCACACTGGGATCTCTCTTCACACTGGGATCTCTCTGCACACTGGGATCTCACTGCACACTGGGATCTCACTGCACACTGGGATCTCACTGCACACTGGGATCTCTCTGCACACTGGGATCTCTCTGCACTCTGGGATCTCTCTGCACACTGGGATCTCTGCACACTGGGATCTCTCTGCACACTGGGATCTCACTGCACACTGGGATCTCACTGCACACTGGGATCTCACTGCACACTGGGATCTCTCTGCACACTGGGATCTCTCTGCACTCTGGGATCTCTCTGCACACTGCGATCTCTCTGCACTCTGGGATCTCTCTGCACTCTGGGATCTCTCTGCACTCTGGGATATCTCTGCACTCTGTGATCTCTCTGCACTCTGGGATCTCTGCACTCTGGGATCTCTCTGCACTCTGGGATCTCTCTGCACACTGGGATTTCTCTGCACACTGGGATCTCTCTGCACCCTGGGATCTCTCTGCACACTGGGATGCCTCTGAACGCTGGGATCTCACTGCACACTGGGATCTCTCTGCACACTGGGATCTCTCTGCACACTCGAATCAATGTGCACTCTGGGTACTCTCTGCACACTGGGATCTCTCTTCACACTGGGATCTCTCTGCACACTGGGATCTCTCTGCACACTGGGATCTCACTGCACACTGGGATCTCTCTGCACACTGGGATCTCACTGCACACTCGAATCAATGTGCACTCTGGTATATCTCTGCACACTGGGATCTCTCTTCACACTGGGATGTCTCTGAACACTGGGATCTCTCTGCACACTCGAATCAATGTGCACTCTGGGTACTCTCTGCACACTGGGATCTCTCTTCACACTGGGATCTCTCTGCACACTGGGATCTCTCTGCACACTGGGATCTCTCTGCACACTGGGATCTCTCTGCACACTGGGATCTCTCTGCACACTGGGATCTCTCTGCACACTGGGATCTCTCTGCACACTGGGATCTCTCTGCACACTGGGATCTCTCTGCACACTGGGATCTCCCTGCACACTGGGATCTCCCTGCACACTGGGATGTCTCTGAACACTGGGATCTCACTGCACACTGGGATGTCTCTGAACACTGGGATCTCTCTGCACACTCGAATCAATGTGCACTCTGGTATATCTCTGCACACTGGGATGTCTCTGAACACTGGGATCTCTCTGCACACTCGAATCAATGTGCACTCTGGGTACTCTCTGCACACTGGGATGTCTCTGAACACTGGGATCTCACTGCACACTGGGATGTCTCTGAACACTGGGATCTCTCTGCACACTCGAATCAATGTGCACTCTGGGTACTCTCTGCACACTGGGATGTCTCTGAACACTGGGATCTCACTGCACACTGGGATGTCTCTGAACACTGGGATCTCACTGCACACTGGGATGTCTCTGCACACTGAGATCTCTCTGCACACTGGGATCTCTCTGCACACTGGGATCTCTCTGCACACTGGGATCTCTCTTCACACTGGGATCTCTCTGCACACTGGGATCTCTCTGCACACTGGGATCTCTCTGCACACTGGGATCTCCCTGCACACTGGGATGTCTCTGAACACTGGGATCTCACTGCACACTGGGATGTCTCTGAACACTGGGATCTCTCTGCACACTGGGATCTCTCTGCACACTGGGATCTCTCTGCACACTGGGATATCTCTGCACACTGGGATCTCTCTTCACACTGGGATCTCTCTGCACACTGGGATCTCTCTGCACACTGGGATCTCTCTGCACACTGGGATCTCTCTGCACACTGGGATCTCCCTGCACACAGGGATCTCCCTGCACACTGGGATGTCTCTGAACACTGGGATCTCTCTGCACACTCGAATCAATGTGCACTCTGGTATATCTCTGCACACTGGGATGTCTCTGAACACTGGGATCTCTCTGCACACTCGAATCAATGTGCACTCTGGTATATCTCTGAACACTGGGATCTCTCTGCACACTGGGATCTCTCTGCACACTGGGATATCTCTGCGCACTGGGACCTCGCTGCACACTGGGATCTCTCTGCACACTGGGATCTCTCTGCACACTGGGATCTCTCTGCACACTGGGATCTCTCTGCACACTGGGATCTCTCTGCACACTGGGATCTCTCTGCACACTGGGATCTCTCTGCACACTGGGATCTCTCTGCACACTGGGATCTCTCTGCACACTGGGATCTCTCTGCACACTGGGATCTCTCTGCACACTGGGATCTCTCTGCACTCTGGGATCTCTCTGCACACTGGGATCTCTCTGCACACTGAGATCTCTCTGCACACTGGGGTCTCTCTGCACACTGGGATCTCTCTGCACACTGGGATCTCTCTGCACACTGGGATCTCTCTGCACACTGGGATCTCTCTGCACACTGGGATCTCTCTGCACTCTGGGATCTCTCTGCACACTGGGACCTCTCTGCACACTGGGATCTCTCTGCACACTGGGATCTCTCTGCACACTGGGATCTCTCTGCACACTGGGATCTCTCTGCACACTGGGATCTCTCTGCACACTGGGATCTCTCTGCACACTGGGATCTCTCTTCACACTGGGATCTCTCTGCACACTGGGATCTCTCTGCACACTGGGATCTCTCTGCACACTGGGATCTCCCTGCACACTGGGATGTCTCTGAACACTGGGATCTCACTGCACACTGGGATGTCTCTGAACACTGGGATCTCTCTGCACACTGGGATCTCTCTGCACACTGGGATCTCTCTGCACACTGGGATCTCTCTGCACACTGGGATCTCTCTGCACACTGGGATCTCTCTTCACACTGGGATCTCTCTGCACACTGGGATCTCTCTGCACACTGGGATCTCTCTGCACACTGGGATCTCCCTGCACACTGGGATCTCCCTGCACACTGGGATGTCTCTGAACACTGGGATCTCAGTGCACACTGGGATATCTCTGAACACTGGGATCTCTCTGCACACTCGAATCAATGTGCACTCTGGTATATCTCTGCACACTGGGATGTCTCTGAACACTGGGATCTCTCTGCACACTCGAATCAATGTGCACTCTGGTATATCTCTGAACACTGGGATCTCTCTGCACACTGGGATCTCTCTGCACACTGGGATATCTCTGCGCACTGGGACCTCGCTGCACACTGGGATCTCTCTGCACACTGGGATCTCTCTGCACACTGGGATCTCTCTGCACACTGGGACCTCTCTGCACACTGGGATCTCTCTGCACACTGGGATCTCTCTGCACACTGGGATCTCTCTGCACACTGGGATCTCTCTGCACACTGGGATCTCTCTGCACACTGGGATCTCTCTGCACACTGGGATCTCTCTGCACTCTGGGATCTCTCTGCACACTGGGATCTCTCTGCACACTGGGATCTCTCTGCACACTGAGATCTCTCTGCACACTGGGATCTCTCTGCACACTGGGATCTCTCTGCACACTGGGATCTCTCTGCACACTGGGATCTCTCTGCACTCTGGGATCTCTCTGCACACTGGGATCTCTCTGCACACTGGGATCTCTCTGCACACTGGGATCTCTCTGCACACTGGGATCTCTCTGCACACTGGGATCTCTCTGCACACTGGGATCTCTCTGCACACTGGGATCTCTCTGCACACTGGGATCTCTCTGCACACTGGGATCTCTCTGCACACTGGGATCTCTCTGCACACTGGGATCTGTTGGAATGAGTATTTTGTTTATTTTTCTCAGGCAGCTTTTCCACAACAGTAACATTAGCAGCAGCAATGGCAGCACTGAGGACCTGTTCCGAGATAGTATTGATTCCTGTGATAACGACATCACTGAAAAGGTGAGACTCTCAGGGGAAGTCAGCCTGGAACAGTCTAAACTCCGTGCTGTATCCTGTGATAAATGTAAGAATTGTTATATGTTATATTTTATATCTGTTGAAGTAATGCCTGGCTGAATGTACCCAGACCATTAGTCCTCTAAAGCTGTAATTAAAGAGTCATAAAAGGTGAGGCGATGATTGATTTAAACACTTACTTGGTTACAGATGAAGGTCTAATGGAAGAGTGTTTTAATTGCCGGAGATTCCCTGGAGTGTAGATAATGTCTGGGGGGAGTGTTGGTTAGTCCCAGCGAAGCAGGTCATGAAACTTAGTGAGATACAGATGATGTAATTAATGGGAGGAGCCAGGTCTGACTGTAGTTTTGTAGGGATGGATTCTCTGGCACCTGCTACCAGCAGTGAAGTTCCCAATACGACGGAGAATCGTCCGTCAGGTGAAAAATTAAATCAGTGCTGGGCGGCGACCCAATTCCAATGCTCTGTCCCCCTCCAACAGTGGCTGCTGCTGCTCAGCCCGTGCGTGTGGGTGGC